>NW_004444147.1:661933-672993 GCF_000243295.1 Trichechus manatus latirostris | reverse complement strand
CTAATTGTTGTCTTTGTATAATTTCTAGTTGTGAATTTATTTTGGCATTTTGTTCCTGCATTATTTTCCTGAATTCTTCCAATTTTTTGTCTGTAGTTTCCATGAATTTGTCTATTTCTTCCTCATGTTTGTCAGCTTTTTGCCTCAGCTCTTGGAGAATTCTGAGTATTAGAGATTTGAATTCCTTATCGGGTACTTCTAGTGCATTTTCTACCACTGGAGAGTCATCTGGTGTTTTATTTTGGACGCCTACTGGAACCATCCTGTCCTGTTTTTGTAAATGTTTTGATACTGTCTGCAGTCTTCGGGGCATTCAGTAGTTATTTTTCTCATTTATTGATTATAGATTTGTTTGTTTCATCCCTTTTTTCAAAAATTTGACTATGTCTGAGCAGGCTGACTGTGTGTTCTTTGTTGTTTGCTCATCTGTGGGCACAATACTTTTCACCTCCTTCTCCAATTGGCAGGGTCAGTCACTCAGATACGATACGGCAGGGCAGGTCTAGCTGAAGAGGAGTTACTGGGACGGGTTGTTTGTGGCACTTACTACAGCCACCAGAGCAGGTCAGTAATCAGTGTAAAGTAGGTTCCAGCAGGCAGTGCCTGTGCTGCTTGGTGGTGTGATGTCAAGCGCACAGTGCAGGTAGGCAGGATGCTGCAGGGAGATAGTTATGTGTGGAGCTAAGATGGATATGGGAGAGAGGAGAGAGGAACAGGAGCCAAAAACATACAAACAATCAAAAAAGAAAGCTACGGGAGCTTGCTGTTGGAATGGAGAGATGAGAGACTATGAAACGTAGAGAAACAGAAAGGGGAAGAGGAAGAAAAGAAAAGAAAAGAAAGAATAAATAAAAATCGGAAAAGTTAAAGAACTGCAAAGTTCCCAGGGATCCCACCAGTGCAGCTATGAGGTCTGGGGAAGTCGCTCTCAGGCGTTGCAGTACAGCCTGGCTAGAAGGTGTAGAGGTATACAACGCCAGGTATTCAGGGAGCAGAAAGAGAAGGAAGATGTAGAGAGACGAGAAACTGAACAATGAAGAAAGACAAAAAGAGAAAAAGAGGGAAAAGAAAACAAAACAAATTAAAAAAAAAAAAAAAACAAGAAGAAAGGCCCCCCAGAAAACAGAAAAAAAAACAAAACAAAAAAGAAATGCCCTCAGGGATCCCTCTGCACATCTGTGCAAGCCGAGGGGGAAGTCCCCCTGCCTTGCAGCACCGCCCATGCCAGAAAGGCTCCCAACTCATGAAAAGGAAAAGAAAACAAACAAACAATTCAAAACAAATAAACGAACAAAAGCCCCGGGATCCTACCAGCGCGGTGTCCCAGACCGGACAGTAGCTCCTCACTCGAACAGAGCTCCACAGCCCCCCAGGAAGAAGCAAAGATGGCGCACGGAGCCAGGTATTTGAGCAAAAGGAGGGGGAGGTAGTGAGAAGTAAGGAAGAAATCAAAGGAAGCGGAAAAAAGCAACACCAGCAGCCACCAAATGGCATTCAGAGAGTCAGCCCATTCGGGTGTGTGGATTCCAAGCAGCCAGTGTTTCCCAGTCAAGAGGTTGTGGCCGCGGGAAGCAGAGGAAGCCAAGTTGGGGTGAAGAAGGGTGGGGGGTGGAAAAGCATATATTGAAAATTACCAGTTGTTTTGTCTCCCACTGGATGCACCGTGAGGCTGCTTTCTCGTACCCCGTTTGCTGGTCTCCAATAGGAGTCCAAGATGGTGGATCTGCACTGCGTTAGCTGGTAGGGGACCTCTGCATGAATCTCTCCTCCCTCTCCATTCTCTGTCAGTTTTCTCACTCCATTTGGTGCTTGGCTGAGCTCTTTATCTCTTCATTTGATGTTTTAGGGTTTCAGGATTATTGTATTCTCTGTTCGGCTTAGTTTTTTGGATCTTTTCTGTGGAGGGACGGCATGGTGCTTCTGCCTAGAGCACCATTTTTCCCAAGCTGACGAATGTAATTAATGTTGCTGAATTATACACATAAAAATGATTGAAATTGTAAATATATGTGTATATATGTATTTACCACAATCAGATTTTTTAAATAAAAGGAAAACAAAGATTAATGTACTCAAGTAATCTGCCATTTTTACTCTTGAAACAGAATTTTTATTAACTTATCGGTGATTCATTTTTAATTCACTTTCTAAAATGATTAATTAGAAACTTTAAAATTAAAGAATACTCTTACAAATACCGTTATGGATAAATCATGCTCAGGATTACAAAATTTTCTTCTACGAAAAAGAGATAAATCCTTGATGGCACACAACTATTAAGGACAAAATAAGCATACGTTATCAATATAGGCATATTTATTTCTTTATAAATCATATACATGAAATACTTTACTAATATATTATTAGTTTAGAAACTGTTAGTTGCCTAACAGATAGATGTACCTCTTGCCTTCCTTGCTAAAAGAACAGCCATTTTAGTTGGATGACAATTTGCCCAGTCCTTGGAGATTAATCATAATTAGTCTCAACTGATCAGTGCAATCCTCTTTCTTGCTAGTGGTTTGGTCTGAAAGTAGTCATGGGAACCATTTGAGGCCAAGAGAATACAAGAGGATGTCTACTACGGATTTCTGAGAAGGATTCCCCTCTGAAAAAGGAGTGTTGCTACTATAGAGAATCATCTTTTTGTACTCGTGACGTTGTGCTGTCTTTGAAGAAATGCTTAAGGACATTATGTCTAAAGCTACTGCACCCATCATGGAACCATGAGGTGGCAGTCACGAGAATGATGAGAATGGTGGAGTGAAAGAACAGAAGATTCCTGAAGAAATCTCTGAGCTGAGGAACCAACTCTAGAACCACCTACCAGACATCTTCTTATGATATAAGCACATGAATTTATTTTTTAATCCATTACTAAGTTAATTTTTTCAGGTAGTAGCATCCTAACTAATATAATTATTAGCATTATAAAAGTTACAAAAAATTTAAAAGATGGGATCATTGAAACTAATAATACTTTAAAATAATTATTTTGTTTGTATTCTTTTATGGGCCCTGGTTGTTCAGTGGTTAAGCATTTGGCTGCTAACCAAAAGGCTGGCAGTTCAAATCTACTAGCTGCTCCTTGGAAACTCTATGGGGTAGTTCCACTCTGTCCTAAAGGGTACTATGAGTCAGAAGTGACTCAATGGCAACGAGTTTGGTTTTTTATTTACGAATGGTCAAAATGCATCATTATTCTCCCTTAAATATAATATTTTCTGCGTATGTGATTAAATATGTTTTATTATTTTTTTAAAACATTTTTTTGATTTAACTACTGATAATGTAGTTCTAAGTTCCATATTTGAATAATTATTTTAACGGCTGTCATAGGGAAATGGATTTCTTACAAGATGTATGTATCCAAATCAAGGAAGTCCATTGTTGTCTAGCCTTTCTAAATCCGTTAACTCCATGTTTAGTTCCAACTACCTGTTACACAAAGGCTTCTTTAGAAATTTAGTTATGAAATATGAATGTAATTTTTCTTGCAAATTAATCGGAAATTGTTGCATGTTTATATTTTTAATGAATGAATCAAAACCCTACTACAGTTCTTCATTTTGAACATTTTAAATAAAGTACAAAATTCTGTGTTCAACTTTATATGTATAGCTGAGTTTTTATAGATGATATGTCATCTCTTTTGGCAACAAAATCACTCTATGACGAAAACATTTCCAAGCATCCATTTTAACAATGCTTTTTCCTGCTGCATTTTCTATCCACAGCCGTTTTTTTCCCATTCTCGGTTAAAACTACAGACTTCAACTAAAAACACTAGATGAAATATTTATTTATTTATTCACTTACCTTTCCTTTTTGAGGGAAAATATGAGTACTATCTGGTAGATAGCATGCTAATCACTTGTCACCACACACACACACATCTGCAAATTTGAAACACTTGCCTCTTTCATAAAAGAAACATATTTAAGTCTGTTCAACTGCTTTCCAAACATAACCTGTGAACTTCTGTGTCAGACAAAAGGTTTGCTTCTTTTCACTTTGGATCCATTACATAATTTTGTAAAGAAGCTAATATATTTTAAAGGTCTTATTTTTTTGTTTGTTTGTTTTTTGAAAAAAAAGTCGCTATGAGTCAGAATCGACTCGATGTCAACTGGTTTGGTGTTTCTTTGTTTTTTAGTACTTTAATAACTTCTGGCTTCAACTTCCCTACTGAAATAGCTTGCCTATGGATGAGGTACTGAATCAGTTTAGAAATCTGTTCCTATTTCTGTGACCTTGAGGAACTCTTTGTCTTATTTTTTATTTTATTTTCATTTCTTTGTCTTTATGAAAAATTCTTTTTGAGTCAAAAAAGTTACTCCATCGGTAGTAACACAAAATTCTCCATAAAGAATATTGTTTTAATTAAATGAGTGATTTTTTCTAACATTTTATCTTCTCTCATGATGAACCTCTCAACATTGAAATCAGGGAAGAGGCTCACAAACAGGTAGTTTATTCATTGTAATCTAATGAATCCTATAAATTGAGTCATGCTAGAAACATCTGCATACTCACTGAACTGTGCAGCAAATCTTTCATATATAATTTACCTTTATATTCGTTTGTTCAAACTTTACTAAGTTTATCATTTCTTCCAAAAATACTTGCTGCACAAAGAAATTAGATTTTTGTTCATTTTAGGTCATTTTCTATATACTACTTCACTCATTTTGAACTTGGCAAGAAAGAGCAAAATCTTTCTCAATGTTATTATGTGGCGATGGTGGCAGTTTCTTCCTCTTCTTCTTCTTCTCTTCTCCTCCTCCTCTTCCTCCTTGTCTTTCACTATTAAATAAGAAACCTCTAAACATTATCATTAGGTTTAGTGAAGTTGTGTAAAATGCTTGTTTGAATAGCATATGATTTTTTTTTTTATAATGTACAGTTTTGTTCTTTGTTTTCTGGACACTTAATTCTAAAAAGCCTTCTTAATTATAGTCTTCATTATCTTTAGCTAATCACCCAAGGCACAATATACACATATGGAGAATTTCACCATTAATAATAGTGGATCCAAATTTCAAAGGGTCTTCTTGACTGTTTCAAAATTTTCTGGGCAAATTTTTGCCAGGTCTGCTTAAATCATGATTGTTTTAAGTCAAAACCCAGTTGACAAAGAGCTTGTACTAGGAGTAGGAGAAGCATCAGCTCTGCTGCTGTATTTGTTGCTTGCCTATCCCTTTTGCAACTCGTGGGACACGTGGTATCCTGATCAGTTTTTTTTTTTTTTTTTTTTCTTTTGCCTCTGGAGTTCTTTGGGAAGGAGGTAGCCCAATTTTAATGTGTTTAGCCTCAAGGTGAGAGGCTTTTGAAATGTGTGAAATTCAAGAACCCTGAGTTGGAGCCTCATTTTTGTGTAGATTGAATATTGTCTTAGGTGATGCTTTCTGGATGTGCGAATTTTCTAAACTTTTGACAGGTTTGCCTTTATTTCTGTGAGATAAGCCTCCTCACTATGTTTCCCAGTTACTATGTTCTTCTGAGAATGAACTTATTGCAAGAATAAACTATTCCCAGTCTTCATTCATAGTGACCATTTTCTCCTTGATGCCATTCATTGTTTCCAGGTGTTATTGCCTCTCTGCTTTTCTAGCTTCTGAACAGTAAATAATGCCTTTGCAATAAGGAATAATGCATTGCAGTGGTACTTTTCAAAAGACTCAAACTCTTATAAGTTATTCTTAATGTGCATTCAATCTTAGTGCCCAATCATTGCTTCCACGTGTAGCAGGTGAAATGTACCAGGTGTGAGCAGTTCTGCAGTACTCCAGGGCAGCTATTTCTGTTTCTTAGCTGTTAGTACTGCTTTTGTAATAATCAAGAATACATAGTAGTGGTAATTTTGCTGAGATATAAGTTCCTTTAGTTTTATTTATTTGGCCTGTCAGTACTGCTTTTACAGCAATGAACAATGCTTTGTAGTGATAATTTTCCTGAGATAAAATATCCCTAGGCTTTATTTGTTTGGGCTCTAAGAACTGCTTTTGCAGTAAGGAAGAATACATTATACCATGTTTTGAAAAGTTGTATGAAAAAGAATAAAAAAGGCTAAGAATAAATAAAATGTATGTGCAGTCATTGCCAGATGCCTTCATGTTTTACCTCATGTTTTGCAAATTTTCAAAAAATAATACAAAAAAATAATTGACTCATATAGGCAGAATTTACACATTCCAGGGTCCTATGGGACCTGTGATCCCAGATAATGGCTATCAAAAGCCATAAATCATAACAAAAATTCCGAATTGGTCCTTTAGTCAGCTTGCCTTTCATTAGTGAAAACGCATAGTACCAACAAAAAATTTAAAGGCAAACACAATTGAGTATTGAAAAGGCTGTATATGTATTATTCATATAATTTTTAATCTGTAATTTATTTTCAAGAAAAATGTTAAGACACTTGTCTATTTTATGAGCATGAAGCTGTATGAAACTAGATAAGTCATAGTTATAAGCATGTATAAATTGCAAAATGCCACAAAGTGCTAAAAGTAAATGAACACTTGAGGGTGGTCCTGTCAAACTCTGAACATTGTAGAATGTACTGTTCTTTCATGGTAATTTAGATACCATATGGAATGAACTATGTAGTTCAAGGTCTGGCCTATGACCCTGGTGAAGGAACCAGTGTCAAAACATATACTAAATAGTTTAAAATAAAATAGAAAATATAATACTTTATTCACACAACCAAATGTATCTTCTTGATCATCTCCTGGATGCACCACCCTCCAAACTGTTCCAGGAAGTTGCATTCTAGATATATGTTCGGTTGTTGTTAGGTACCGTCGAGTCTCTTCCAACTCATACCAACCCTATGTATAACAGAACAAAACACTGCCAGGTCCTGCGTCATCCTCACAATCATTAAGCTTGAACCCATTGTTGCAGCCACTGTGTCAATCCGCCTCCTTGAGGGTCTTCTTGTTTCTCTCCAACCCTCTACTCTTTCACGAATGATGTCCTTCTCCAGGGACTGGTCCCTCCTAATAACATGTCCAAAGTATGTGAGATGAAGCCTCGCCATCCTCGCTTCTAGTGAACATTCTGTCTGTACTTCTTTCACAACAGATTTGTTTGCTCTTCTGGCAGTCCATGGTATATTCAATATTATTTACCAATACCATAATTCAAAGGCATCGACAGTCTTCCTTATTAATTGAGAAGCTTTCATATGCATATGAAGTGATTTAAAACACCGTGGCTTGGGTCAGCCACACCTTAGTCATTAAAGTAATATCTTTGCTTTTTAACACTTTGAAGAGATCTTTTGCAGCAGATTTGCTCAATACAATGCATTATTTGATTGCTTAACTGCTGCTTCCATAGACATTGATGGTGGATCCAAGTAAACTGAAATCCTTGATAACTTCAATCTTTTCTTCATTTATCATAATGTTGCTTATTTGTCCAGTTGTGAGGATTTTTGTTTTCTTTACGTTGAGGTGTAATCCATACTGAAGGCTGTGGTCTTTGATCCTCATCAGTAAGTGATTCAAGTCCACTTTCAGAAAGCAAGGTTGTGTTATCTGCATATCAGAGGTTGTTAATGAGTCTTCCTCCAATCCTGACGCCACATTCTTCTACGTATAGTTCAGCTTCTTAGATTATTTGCTCGGCATACAGATTGAATAAGCATGGTGAAAGGATACAACCCTAACACACACCTTTCCTAACTTTAAACCACGCAGTATCCCCTTGTTCTGTTTGAATGGCTGCCTCTTTGTCTATGTACAGGTTCCTCATGAGCACAGTTAAGTGTTCTGGGATTCCCATTCTTCAAAATGTTATCCGTAATTTGTTATGATCCGCACAGTTGAATTCCTTCACATAGTCAATAAAACACAGTTAAACGTCTTTCTGGTATTCTCTGCTTTCAGCCATGATCCGTCTGACATCAACAATATTATTCCTTGTTCCACGTCCTTTTCTGAATCGGGCTTGAATTTCTGGCATTACTACTGCAACTGCTTTTGAATGATCATCAGCAAAATTTTACATGTGAGTGATATTAATGATATTGTTCAATAATTTCCATATTCAGTTAAATCACCTTTCTTTGAAATGGGTACAAATATGGATCTCTTCCAGCTGGTTAGTCAGGTAGCTGTCTTCCAAATTTCTTGGCATAGATGAGTGAGCACTTCCAGCACTTCATCTGTTTGTTGAAACATCTCAATTGGTATTCCGTCAATTCCTGGAGCCTTGTTTTTCACGAATGCTTCCAGGGCAGCTTGGAACTCTTCCTTCAGTACCATCGGTTCTTCATCATATGCTATCTCCTGAAATTGTTGAATGTCCACCAATTCTTTTTGGTATAGTGACTCTGTGTATTCCTTCCATCCTCTTTTGATGCTTCCTGCATCACTAAGTATTTTCCCTGTAGGAATCCTTCAATATTACAACTAGAGGCTTGAGTTTTTCCTTCAGTTCTTACACCCTCAGAAATGCAGAGCGTGTTCTTCCCTTTTAGTTTTCTAACTTCAGGTCTTTGCACATTTCATTATAAGACGTTACTTTGTCTTCTCGAGCTGCCCTTTGAAATCCTGTTCAGCTCTTTTACTTCATCAATTCTTCCTTTCTCTTTAGCTACATTCAAGAGCAAGTATCAGAGTCTCTTCTGACATTCATTTGGTCTTTTCTTTCTTTCTTGTCTTTTTAATGACCTCTTGCATTCTTCATGTATGATATCCTTGATGTCACTGCACAACTCATCTGGTCTTCGGTCATTGGTGTTCAACATGTCAAATCTATTCTTGAGATCATCTCTAAATTCAGATGGGATATACTCAAGGTCATACTTTGGCTTTTGTGAGCTTGTTCGAATTTTCTTCAACTTCAGTTTGATCTTGCATGTGAGCAATGATGGTCTGTTCCATGGGCTGCCCCAGGCCTTGTAGTAAACAATGTTATTGAGTTTTTCATCTTCTCTTTCCACAAATGTAGTCGATTTGATTCCTGTGATTCCAGCTGGTGAAGTCCACATATATAGTCGCTGTTTATGTTGTTGAAAGAAGGTATTTGCAATGAAGAAGTCATTGGTTTTGCAAAATTCTGTCATACAATCTCCAGTTTCTATCACCAAAGCCAGATTTTCCAACTACTAATCCTTCTTTGTTTCCAGCTTTCTCATTCCAATCACCAGTAATTATCAATGCATCCTGATTGCATATTCGATCAATTTAAGACTGCAGAAGTTGGTAAAAATCTTCAATTTCTTCAACTTTGGCCTTAGTAGTTGGTGTGTAAATTTGAATAATAGTCATATTAACTGGTCTTCCTTGCAGGTATATGGGTATTATCTTGTCACTGATGGCACTAAAGTTATGGTAGATCTTGAAACGGTCTTTTTGATGATGAACATGATGCCATTCCTCTTCAATTTGTCATTCCTGGCACAATAGGTCGTATGATCGTCTGGTTCAAAATGGCCAATACCCGTCTATTTCAGCTCACTAATGCCTAGGAAATTGATGCTTATGCGTTTCATTTCATTTTTGACAATTTTCAGTTTTCTTAGATTCATACTTTGTACATTCCATGTTCCAGTCATTAATGGATGTTTGCAGCTGTTTCTTCTCATTTTGAGTCATGCCAAAATGAAGGTCAGCAAATGAAGGTCCTGAAACTTGCCTCTATCTATGTCATTAAGGTTGACTCTACTTCGGGGAGGCAGCTCTTCCTCAGTCGTATTTTGTGTACCTTCCAACCTGAGGGGCTTATCTTCCGGCACTATAACAGACAGTGTTCCACTGCTATTCATAAGGTTTTCACTGGGTAATTTTTTTTCAGAAGTAGACTGCCAGGTCCTCCTTTCTAACCTGTCTTAGTCTGGAAAACTCAGCTAAAACCTGTGTGCCATTGGTGACCCTGCTGGTATTTGAATACTGGTGGCATAGCTTCCAATGTCACAGAAACATGCAAGCCTCCACAGTATGACAAACCCAAACCAACAGATGCGTGGGAGACTAGAGTATACTTAAGTGTAATTATCAGTATTATTAGGTGATAAGCTCAGTCTTTGTAAATATATGTAAAGAAGTCCATGGATGTCATATGTTGATGTTCCTGAAGGAAGATCAGTCACCTTCATTCAAGTAAATAAATATGTTTTGTTTTATAATGGTTCGGGAGCTGTTTTTTATCTTTGTTTATATCTTAGAAAGTAAATGTAAGGTGATGGTGAAGATAGCTATAAGATTAACTGTCCCATTTTCTGGGAATTCCATATACATATTTTATACTTCATATGGGTAAACTTTCTTTATCCTTCATTTTACACCATATTTGTACACTTTAAATGGATGAATTATACATCAATAAGGCTGTGTGTGTGTGCCAATGTATTTCTACTGGCATAATTTACATAACATACAATTCACCCATTTAAAGTGTACAATTCAATGATTTTAGTAAATTCACAGTATTGGGCAACCATAGCCACAATCGAATTTTGAAAGATTTTTGCCTCCCCAAAAAGAAACCTCACACTTAGTAGTCACTCCCCATTCCTTGCCACCTCTACCCCCAGCCCTAGGAACCACTAATCTACTTTCTGTCTCTATCGATTTGTCTATTCTGAACATTTCATTTACATAAAATTATACAAAATGTGGCCTTTTATGACTGACTTCTTTCACTGAGCATAATGTTTTCAAGGTTCATACATATTTTAGTATGTGTCAGTACTTCATTCATTTTTATTGCCAAATAATAATTCATTCTGAAATATGGATATACCACATTTATCCATTCATCAGTTAATGGGCATTTGAGTTGTTCCATATACATTTTTATTGTGTGAATAATCACAATTTTTGTATGATGCTACCTCACTGTTCATAATTCAACTAAAATGGGGTTCTTGTTAAATTTGCAAATATTAGAATTTTCTCTTTTTTTTTAACATTTTTATATACCAAATGTAGGATTTTTTTTTTTTTTTACTTTTATTTTTAATTATACTTCAGGTGAAGGTTTACAGAACAAATAGATTCTCATGAAACAGTAGTACACATATTGTTTTATGACATTGGCCA
>NW_004444147.1:646595-660139 GCF_000243295.1 Trichechus manatus latirostris | reverse complement strand
GTTTGATTTTTAGAAGATCCCAGTTATCTAGCTTATCTTCTGGGGTTTGTGTGTTGATGGTTATGGTTTATATCCTGTTAATGCCTGTAGCATTGGTCCTATTTTTTCTTCCATGAACTTTATAGTTTTTGGCTTTATATTTAGGTCTTTGATGCATTTTGAAGTAGTTTTTGTATATGGCATGAGGTATGGGTCCTGTTTCAGTTTTTTGCAGATGGATATCCAGTTTTGCCAGCACCATTTGTTCAAAAGACTCTCTTTCTCCCATTTGTTAGACTTCGGGTGCTTGGTGAAGATCAGGTGACTGTAGGTGTATGGATTTACATCTGGGTTCTTAATTCTGTTCTATTGGTTAAAGTATCTGTCGCTGTGCCAGTACCATGCTGTTTTGACTACCGTAGCTGTACAGTAGGTCAAATGTAGGATTTTTAGTGGGCACATTTGCCAGTATCTGAAGAAAGCTGCTTTGCAGTGGAACAGCAAGAGATCAACACAAAGAGAAGAGAGAGTAAAGATGAAATATAAAATTTGGATGTTATCTTCTTCCCTAATTCCAGTGTTGACAGGCCTAGTAGCATTCTGCCATCACCTAGCAGCATAGTACCTCCCACATAGTTTTGTTGTTCACCTCTTCCTTGGGTTCTTCTGCAACCAAAAGAATAATTTTCAGGGGTAGATTTCTCTCAGGGAACTAGATGAAATAATCTCATATAAATAGTAACTCATCCCTCAATATGGAGTAATCAGGCTATGAAATGGACCTTTCCCTGCCGCCCTTATGTGATAGTTAATTTTATTTGTCAGCTTGGCTAGGCTGTGGTTCCCAGTGGTTTTGCCAAACACAAGACTAGTTACTATTCCATAATGTAATGTAATGTAATGTGATGTGATGCAATGTAATCATCCTTGATAATGTGATATAATCAATCAGTTGAAAGAGGAGTTCCCGAGGATCTGGTTTGCCTTCAGACTATACAATAGATAATTTGCTAGATCTCTCTCTCTCTCTCTATGTCTCTCTTGACTCTGCACTCTTCCAGTCACCTGACCTAGGCATCTTGGGCTGCAAGCCTGCAGAAGTCTCCAGCTGGTCACTGAACCTACAAATTTTGAACTTGCCAGCTCCCACAATTGTGTGAGACAATTTCTTGAAGTCTCTCTCTCTCTCTCTCTCTCTCTCTCTCTATGTATATATATATATATATAGCCTCAGACCAAAAAAACTCATTGCCATCAAGTCAATTCCGACTCATAGCGACCCTATAGGACAGGGTAGAACTGCCCCATACAGTTTCCAAGGAGCACCTGGTGGATTCAAACTGCCGACCTTTTGGTTAGCAGCTATAACTCTTAACCACTAAGCCACCAGGGTTTCCATATATAGCCCACTGGTTCTGTTTTTCTAGAGAACCCGGAATAAGACAGTCTAATTGGCCACTTTGAATGAACTTCAGGGAAAGGTAGCATGAGGACTACCCTAAAGACAGAAGAAAACAATTCGCACTAGGCATCTCAGGATTTTAATTAATATTGATAACACACACACATCAAAACAAAACAAAACAACACTTCCTCCAACTGGCATATCCCCAGCTGGCAGTACAGAGTTAGGAGAATAAAAGAAAGGATCAGTTGGGACTTATAGGCCTATCGTAGAGTGCTGTGGATTTTTCCTGCCTTCACTATGGTAAACTTCCCTCCAAAACATGGAATTAAAGAGAAGTATGCATAGAGATTAAGGAAGAGTCTGACGCCAGACACTGACACTTTATTTTCTGGATGGATATCTGCTGACACTGTAAACTTAACCATCTGCCTGTGGTTATCTGAGCAAAGGAAGTGTGAGGAGGGAAGATAATTGCACAGAGAGATGTCAGGGCAGACAGAAGGATGGCTAAGGATACCAGAGTTTCTGGATACTCCAGTGAATACTTGGGAATTGACTGAACTTGAACCATATTGCTGGTATATCACCCAAGAGGCCTGGCCACAGAGCAAGGGAATGCCAACAGCTAATGTCTGTTCTATCAAGGGTGGGAGTAGAGCCCCCCTCTTCAGTGGCATGTCACTGAGGGGCCCTGAAAAGCTTGCAGAAGGCCTCACACATGAACTTGCCTGAAAGCCATCATTTGGCACTGGGGCATCAATTTTGGTCATAAACAGTGACAGCCAATAAGCAGCTACAGACATCAGAGACTTTTTCATTTCCGACTTCGGAGTCCTTGCTCCAGCAAAGGGAAGAAGAAGGGATATTGAAAGAGAAAAGGGTGAAGGAATGGAAGGGAGGTCCAAACCCCTCTGGCCAAAGCCCGCCAGGCACCGAGGGAAAGGGAGGAAATGAGCAAAGAATTCAACATAACGTTAGATTTTTATTTTAGACTGAATTGTTATACTTAAAGTGACCAGAGAATTAAAGACAAAATAAAACCATTTAAAATTTAGACTGTTCACTAAACTGGTTACATATGCAGCATTTTTTCCAACATTCTCAGTAACTGCAGAGGTAAAATGTCAGTGTAGAGTAAGGGGGCAGCTTTTACAAAAGTGTGCAGGAGCATAAACTATGAGATTTAGTGGAGATCAGAGAAAATTTGGCCAAAATATTCACTCAGGTGAGATGAAGACAAAACAAACTGCCAAGTCCACGTAGCCTGCTAAAAGTCATGGGTGGCCCTTCCCCTGAAAATTCAGTACTTTTGGTATTTTTCAGAGCACTTTTTTTTTTTTGTTTTTTTGGTCCTATGCATTGACCATTGTCTGAGAAACCCCTCACAATACTGAAAGTCATAACTTTTCGTGTTTAGGATGAATCATGTTCCTTCCCATATCTTTGCTAGGAAAATGGCCAAGTAATTGATTACAGCTGTGAGACATTCTCACCATTAGGGAACGCTTATGGGTTCTTAGTGATCAAGGCTGTATGTTTTAAATGTTAGCCTTTCTACGTAAATAGGGAATATCATTTGGCCTGCAGTGCCTTGCTTGAATACTTTTACTTTGCAGACCTTTGATATATGTTTTGTCAGACAGGATTTTCAGCCTTTCTTTAGTCACTTACTGTATTTTTATGTCAATAATGTGTACCTTTTGCATTTGTTTGCCTGGCGCTCCATCTACCCAGGAGATATTTTTGCAAGCGCACTGTGCTAACTATTTTTACAACAACATGTGGAAGAGGATTGGCATGGGGGTGGGGAGGAGGCAGGGGGCGTGGTCAGCAAACAAATGCAGAAGATGCAGGTTATTTGCATAAAAATACGGTATTCAGAGCTGATGCTGTGATTACATTATGTCCTCCCTTTGCTATCTAAGCAAATGTTTGAATAGCAGGAGGAGGGGAGAATAAAGTCCAGAAGAGCCTCCACTTGAGTCCAATGCAGTCCTGAAGAGGTCAGGTAACACCAGACTTTAATAAGACTTGCAAGTGCAAAAGAGTTGTTAAATGAAGTATTTGTGATGTTGAAAACAAATATCTAAACCTCTAATTATTTACATAGTTTCACATACTTTTTTATCATATGCAAGATATTTTTATCATTTTAAATAGTGCCTTTGACCTACATTCTCTTATAAAAGGCCACATTTTAAAATATGAGCACAGCATTTTTATTACTATACTATACAATATATAATTAACTCATAAATGATTCAGCTTAGGTGGCATAAAAAAGAATTATAGCACAAGTCTTTGTAAGTCTGTGTTAAGGTTATGGTCATTGCTACTGTGGGCTCCATGATACCCTTGAGAGGCTTCCTGGCTTTAACCCTGAGATTTATCTATTTGATTCTAAATCAGAGGGTGTTTTATACTTAAAACCCAATTACAGTGATTATTAGAAAGGCAACAGAGCAAAAAAGAGTGTATGCTTTGGATAAGACTTACCTAGAGTCACTCCTCAGAATTTCCATATATGACCTGGATTACTTAACACTCTTTAAAGTTCAATTTTATCATCTGTAAACTGGAAATGAAATAATACCACCCTCATAGAGTTGTTATGAGGATAAAATAAATCAACATAAAGTGTCTAATAGAGTGCTTAAATATACTTAATAGGTGTTAGTTGGTATTGCTTACTCAAAAAGATAAACGAAGGTTATTATCTTCCAAAATCAAAAGTAATTTCAGTTTATTGACCTGAGAGTTGATTTTATTTGAGTGTAGTTTATTTCTAATTTTCTGATGTATGGGGTGGTGCAGTGGTTAAGACCTCAGCTGTCACTTGAAAGGTCACAGTTTGAACCCACCAGCTGCTCCAAGGAGAAAGATGTGACATTCAGCTTCTGTAAAGATTACGGCCTTGGAATCACTACAGGCCAGTTCTACTCTCCTACAGGGTCGTTACGAGCCGAAAATGACTCCACATCAACCGGCAACTGTTTTTTGTTTTTGATTTATAGTGGATGATATTACAAAAGTAAAGCCTGTTATATGAATCTATAACTGACAACTTTTTTTCCTAAGATTGACCTCTATTCTTTGCCGTTTATTTTGTCTTTCTGTGCAAAGAAAGGATCAAGTTGATCTTGGCTTCTGAATTGGGGAAAGAAATGTGAATAAGAAACTGAGGTAAAATTCAAGCATCCTTTCTTTCTTCTATATTAATATGTGTCTCTCAGTGTCCACTTACATTTGGAAAAAAAAAAAGCCCTATCATTACAGAAGAGAAGAATCATTCATCCATTTAGTAAATTTTCACAGCTGACTAGTGAAAACACTGGACAACAGCATGAACAAGCAGGTTCTGCCCCTTAAGGAAATCATACAGGAGGAGGGATCCAAATACAAGTCAGTACAATAGAGTGTGAAAGGGCTTTTTTAAGAATGAGCCCAATATGTGTGGAGTATAAAGATAAAATCAATAATTACAATAATAAATATTAATACTCCCACACGTCTGTCAGTTCATCATACTGAGGGGGCTTGCATGTTGCTGTGATGCTAGAAACTATGCCACCCGTATTCTAATACCAGCAGGGTCACTCATGGCAGACAGGTCTCAGCTGAGCTTCCAGACTAAGACTAGGAAGAAGGATGTGGGGGCCTACTTTTGAAAGGAATTAGCCAGTGAAAAACTTATGAATAGCAGTAGAATATTGTCTGATATAGTGTTGGGAAGAGAAGCTTCTCAGGTGGGAAGGCCCTCAAAAGATGACTGGGGAAGAGCTGCCTCCTCAAAATAGAGTTGACCTTAATGACCTGGATGGAGTCAAGCTTTCAGAACTTTCATTTGCTGATGTGGCACCACTCAAAATGAGAAGAAACAGCTGAAAACATCCATTAATAATTGGAATATGGAATGTACGAAATATGAATCTAGGAAAATTGGAAATCGTCAAATATGAAATGGAATACATAGACATGATATACTAGGCATTAGTGAGCTGAAATGGACTGGTATTGGCCACTTTGAATCGAACAATTGTATGGTCTACTATGCCGGGAATGACAAATTGAAGAGGAATGGTGTTGCATGCATCAGCAAAAAGAGCATCTCAAGACCTACCCTGAAGTACAACTCTGTCAGTGATAGGATAATATCTGTACGCCTGCTAGGAAGACCAGTTAATATGACTATTATTCAAATTTATGCACCAAGCACTAAGGCAAAGATGAAGAAATTGAAGATTTTTACCCAACTTCTGCAGTCTAAAATTGATTGAACATGCAATCAGGATGCACTGATAATTACTGGTGATTAGAATGCAAAAGTTGGAGCAAAGAAGGATTGGTAGTTGGAAAATATGGCTTTGGTGATAGAAACGACACTGCAGATGAAATGATAGATTTTTGCAAGACCAACAATTTCTTCATCGTAAATACCTTTTTTAACAACATAAACGTGACTATACACTTGGACCTTACTGGATGGAATAAACAGGGATCAAGTCGACTACATCTGTGGAAAGAAATGATGGAGAAGTTCAGTATCATCAGTCAGAACAAAGCCAGGGGGTGACTGCTGAACAGACCATCAATTGCTCATACGCAAGTTCAAGTTGAAGCTGAAGAAAATTAGAACAAGTTCATGAGAGCCAAAGAAAACCTTGAGTATATCCCACTTGAATTTACAGACCATCTCAAGAATAGATTTGACATGTTGAACACTAATGACTGAATACCAGACGAGTTGTGGAATAACATCAAGGACATCATACATGAAGGAAGCAAGAGGTCATTAAAAAGACAACAAAGAAAGAAAAGACCAAAATGGATGTCAGAAGAGACTTTGAAACTTGCTGTTTAACACTGAGTGGCTAAAACAAACAGAAGAAATGATGGAGTGAAAGAGCTGAACATTAGATTCAAAAGACAGCTAGAGAAGACAAAGTAAAGTATTATAATGACATGTGCAAAGACCTGGAGTTAGAAAACCAAAAGGAAAGAACATGCTTGGCATTTCTCAAGACAAAAGAACTGAAGAAAAAATTCAAGCCTCGAATTGCAATACTGAAGGATTCTATGGGGAAAATATTAAACAACAAATGAAGCATCAAAAGAAGATGGAAAGAATACACAGAGTCACTGTACGCAAAAAATTGGTCAATGTTCACCCATTTCAGGAGGTAGCGTATGATCAGGAACCAATGGTACTGAAGGAAGAGGTCCAAGCTGTACTGAAGGCATGGGAGAAAAACAAGGCTGTAGGAATTGACGGAATATCAATTGAGATGTTTCAAAAAATGAATGCAGTGCTAGAAGTGCTCACCTGCCAATGCCAAGAATTTGGAAGACAGCTATCTGGCCAACTGACTGGAAGAGATCCAAATTCATGCCTATTCCAAACAGTGGTGATCCAACCATATGTGGAAATTATCAAACAATATCATTAATATCACACGCAAGTAAAATTTTGCTGAAGATCATTCAAAAGCAGCTGCAGTAGTACATTTATAGGGAACTGCTAGAAATTCAAGCCAGATTCAGAAGAGGACATGAAATGAGGGGTATCATTGCTGATGTCAGATGAATCCTAGCTGAAAGCAGAGAATACTAGAAAGATGTTTACCTGTGTTTTTTTGACCACGAAAAGGCATTCAACTGTTTGGATCATAACAAACTATGAATAACATTGCGAAGAATGGGAATTCCAGAACACTTAATGGTACTCATGAGGAACCTGTACGTAGGTCAAGAGGGAGTCGTTCAAACAGAACAAGAGGGTAATGTGTGGTTTAAAGTCAGGAAAGGTGTACATCAGTGTTGTATCCTTTCACCATACTTATTCAATCTGTATGCTGAGCAATAATCTAAGCAGCTGGACTATATGAAGAAGAAGGGGGCATCAAGATTGAAGGAAGACTAATTAACAATCTTTAATATGCAGATGACACAAACCTTCCCTGTTGAAAGTAAAGAGGACTTGAAGCACTTACTGATGAAGATCAAAGACCACAGCCTTCAGTATGGATTACACCTCAACATCAAGAAAACAAAAGTCCTCACAACTGGGCCAATAAGCAACATCATGATAAACAGAGAAAAGACTGAAGTTGTCAAGAATTTCATTTTACTTGGATCCACAATCAACACCTATGGAAGCAGCAGTCAAGAAATCAAAGGACGCATTGCATTGGGAAAACCTGCTGCAAAAGACCTCTTTAAAGTGTTAAAAAGCAAAGATGTCACTTTAAGGACTAAGGTGCGCCTGACCCAAGCCCGTGGTGTATTCAATGGCCTCATATTCATGCAAAAGTTGGACAATGAATAAGGAAAACCAAAGAAGAATTGATGTCTTTGAATTGTGGTGTTGGTGAAGAATATTGAATATACCATGGACTGTCAAAAGAATGAACAAATCTGTCTTGGAAGAAATACAGCCAGAGTGCTTCTTGGAAGTAAGGATGACTAGACTTCGACTCATGTACTTTGGACACTTTATCAGGAGGGACCAGTACCTAGAGAAGGACATCATGCTTGGTAAAGTAGAGGGTCAGCAAAAAAGAGGAAGACCCTCAGTGAGATGCACCGACACAGTGGCTGCAACAATGGGCTCAAACATACCAATGATTGTGAGGATGGTGCAGGACTGGGCAGTGTTTCGTTCTGGTGTACACAGGGTCACTATGAGCCGGTACTGTCTTGATGGCACCTGACAACAACAATAAATAAAAACGTTAATAAAAAGAATACAAAAAGTAAAAGCAGAACGAGTAAAAGAGTATAGGGGGCTATCAGAGGAAGCAAGCTAAAGAAAGTGAGTGGAGGTGAAGAGGAGGAAAAGGAGAAAGTTGAATGCAGAGAGAAGAAGGTGGGAAGAGGAATAGGGAGAATGAGTGAAGAAAAAGACAAGAGGAAGGGAGTAGGAGCAGAAGCGAGGGAGAGAGGAAGAGGGAAATAGAATGGTGCGTGGGTGGCAGCATAGGAGAGTGTCCTGGAAATATCTGAGGACTACTGAACAGGGCCCTTTGTTTCCAGAGCTCAGTCTTCCCTCCTATTGGTGTTCAAGATTTTAAATGAGATAATGAAGTTGAAGTTTTTTGAAAGACTCACTATAAATATTCTTTGGTTTGGAAAAAAAATGAATATTTTTCATTGTTCATTATTTTAACACTTCAAACAGGCAAAATTTCTGAAAAAATTTTCATATTTAAATGTTTTGAAATATAAATTTTAAGATGTTATTCCCTCTATAAACACACAGAATGTACTTTTGAAACAAAATGAGATCAGAGAAAATAAAATGAGATCAAAGCAACTTCTCTTTCTGAGACAATAGTATTTCATTTGATTTGCTATTTCTTTATTTCTCTAACATAATTTTAATTGATGCACAGTATTCCAGTGTACTGAAATTCAGGGAACTATTATTTATTCAGTCCATTCCCATTTAGGTGGTTTTCTATATGAGCATTTAGTATTTCCAATTTTCTTCCTATATTGTAAACTAAAAAGTAATGAAAAATCTTCATAAACATAAATAAACAAAATAAACCAAACCTATTGCCCTTGAGTTGGTTCAGACTCATGGAGATCCCATGTGTTACAGAGTAGAACTGCTCTATAAGGTTTTCTTGTCTGTAATCTTTATGGAAGTAGATCAATTGCCAGATCTTTCTTCCTTGGTATTGCTGGGTGGGTTCAAACTGCCAACCTTTAGGTCAGTAGATGAACACAAACCATTTGTAACACCAGGTACCTCTTTATAGGTATATCTGTGTACATATAATAACCTAAATGAGATCAAAGAATGAAAAAAATTATCTATGAGTAATTCCTTCAAATATCTTGAATAATGCTCTAAGGGCACAGTAATTTTTTGGATAAGAAATACTGATTACTAATACCAAAGCAAGACACATAGACTTAAAAATCAGCCGCTATTTGATTAAGGGCCTTGCTTTTTTTTTTTTCTTCTGATCTCTGTTGGCACATTATAAACAAATTAATTGTAGAATTGTAAATGAGCATCCTCTGCCAAAATTATCAAAACTAGCTCTTTGATATACTTTGCAGTATATTCTGTGGACACCAGCTTCAGCTTACATAGATATATTTTAAGTTATTTCCTGTGTAGAGGAGTTCAGCTATTTGCATTTCATATGCAACTACTAAATTATTTTGAGATACTATATAATTGCTGTTATTGTTAGATGTCATTGAGTTGGCTCTGACTCATAGTGACCTTATGTATAACAACGAATTGTTGACCAGTCCTGCACCATCCTCACAATCATTGCTGTGTTTGCAAACCTGAGGGACTCATCTTCCAGCATTATATTGGGCAATGTTCTATTGCTATTCATAGAGTTTTCATTGGCTAATTTTCAGAAGTAGATTGCTAAGTCTTTCTTCCTAGTTTGTCTTAGTCTGGAAGCTCCCTGAACCTGTACACCATGGGTGATCCTGCTGGTATTTGAAATACCTGTGGTATGGCATAGTTTCCAACATCATAGCAACAAGCAAGCCTCCACAGTGCAACAGACAGGTGGTCATACTACATATCACATACCAAAATACAATAAGCACTTACATATTAAAAGAAAAAGTAAAACATAGTCATACAAATTGTATTTTTAGGTTATAAAATTATAACTCTTTAAGTATAAACATCCCAATTGATTTCTAAGGATGTCCTTTGTCTAAACAAAATACAGAAAAAGAGAATCTGAATTTGTAATATATATTTGATAAAATAAAAATTATTACTTATAAGGGAATATTTTAATTGTTATTGAATCTTTAAGGACAATCCTAAAAACAGTGTAACAGTTATAAAGAAACGTGCTATTTTTCAAATAGGTTCAACATTTGGCCAACACTAACAACTTTATGAAATTATTTTGATAGAAATTCTGTTTTAATAGTTTACCTATCTTTCCTTTGCTCTTTCAGACATTTTCCAATCTCTCTTATCAATTTCTCAGCATTTTTCCTATTAGCTTCATATTCAAAGCCAAAGTTAATAGCTTGCATCTATTAAATATGTCAAAATGTAATTAATCTGGAAAAATAATTCTGGATTTTAGGAAGCACAAGTTCTATGGAGGGGAAGAAGGGAAAGACCTAAATCAAAAATGAGGAAGGTTTTGTAAGTATTTAGTAAAAGATAGAAGAACTAAGTGGACAATATGTATACCTTGCAGGAAGAGAATATTAGAAGATAATGAAATATTTTAGGTAATATTATTTAAGGTAACTGCAGCAGGAAATGTAATATGAAGGAAAAGGAGAGGCTAAACGTGAGAAGAAATTTCAGAGTTTCTTATGATTAGAGAATAAGATGGATCTGGGACCCAAGGGGTGGGATTATTTTTCCTGCATTGTTTAGGTATGCAATTGTTTTTACAATGCAAAAAAAAAAAAATTATTTCAATACAATTTAATTATTATCACTCATAATCATAGTGTGTTTTGGTGAATGACTGGACATTTAACTGCCAGTTTATAAGAACTAAATTTCAGTCATATCAGAAAAAGTATATATCTTCATTTGTGAGGCATTTCATGGAGAAAAAAAATTAAGTTTTTCCCTGATCTATATCTAGGCATATTTTTTTCTCTTTGTACAGAGATAAGATTCTCTGAGGCACTCATAAATATTTTGGTGGCTCCCATGGGAGTCTGACCTTTCAATATTTCCTGCCACGCTTCAGAAGGAAGCATTTCAAAAAATTAAAGGTGCTGATAAGCAAACACTTCATTAATAAAACAGACTATTAAGTTCGTAGCTCCTGTACTTAAAATTTCTCTATTTTATCTAAAATTAATTTGCGGGTACCAAGAACCTGCCATGGTGGTGCAGTGGTTAAGTGCTTGTTTGCTAATCAAAAGGTCGGCAGTTCAAACCCACCAGCTGCTCTGTGAGAGAAAGATGTGGCAATCTGCTTCCATAAAGATTTGTAGTCTTGGAAACCCTGTGAGGCGGTTCTACTCTGTCCTACAGGGTTGCTTTGAGTCAGAATCAAGTCGACAGCAATGGGTTTTTTAATGGGATGAACCTTTTGAAGTCTGAAAAAACAGGGATGAAGTTAAGGGTGAGATTTAAAAAACGGCTTCATCTACAGTACATCTCTGCTCTACAGATCATTTTCTGCTTTATTTGATAATTAATGCCAGCTACACCAGCATGTTTAAATTCTCAACAGATAAGAAATAATTAAGTTAACACCACTGAAAATGATATGTAACATCTCAGTCAGTGAGAATTTTTAAGTGGTAACAAGGAGAATGAAATTATTAGAAACCACACTGTGGATTTTTTTTTTTTTTTCAGTGAAAGTCAAAGGCACATTCATACAGATGCAAGAAACACCACACTTCAGTGAAGTTGTTGTATCATCTGCTAAAATAAGTAATGTAGCTGCCAAACAATCTAATGAATACTCAGTGGCACACAGACACTACTCTTTGGGATTTTGCAGTTCTCTGCAAACCTCAACAAAATATATTGCAAATTTGAAGATGATTAGACATATTCCTGGATATTGAACCTCCCTTTGCTTTTCCCCTTTTCCCAATTCCATCATGCTAAATTGCTCGGATGAAATAAAGAGCTTTTATAGTCCAAATTCTCTCCTTCAAGCTCAGAGATATAATAGACTTCAACAGGAGAAATATCTCATTCTCTCCCTCTCTCTCCCCTCCCACCTCCTTGCTTGTCTCCCTCTACGACTTCAGTTTGCTAAAGCAGCTGTGTCCCACACTATACCTCTGGAAAACCTGCCATGTGCCTTTCCGCATTAATGAGTACATGCCATAGGAATCAATGTGAGCAAACAAAATGCACCATGAAAAAGTCATCTTCCTGTTGGTCCATACCAGCACACACACTACTTGCATTATTTTTTGACACGCACTGTGATGTTTAAAGGAGCCCTGGTGGTGCAGTGGTTAAAGTGCTTAGCTGATAACCAAAGAGTCGGCTATTAAAACCCACCAGCCGGTTTGGGGGAGAAAGATGTGGCTGTCTGCTTCTGTAAAGATTTATAGCCTTGGAAACCCTATGGGCAGTTCTACTGTGTCCTATAAGGTCACTATGAGTCAGAATTGACTCAAGGACAGTAGGTTTTTTTTTTTTTTAAGTTTGTTTGTTTTTTTTTTTGCTTTGTGATTGTTAATGTTGTGTGTCAATTTGGCTGGAACATGATTCTCAATGGTTTGGCAGTTATGATGTAGTTTGGCAGTTATGTAAGGATACAATTTGGCAGTTATGTAATGATGTAATCAACTCCATGATGATATCTGCTATGAGCAGCCAATCATTTGAAAGGGAGTTTCCTTAGCGGTGTGGCCTGCCTCCAGTATATAAATAGATGTTCCATCAAGGCCTTTGCTCTGGATCCTGCATCCAACTCATCATCACCTAACCTCTGGTTCTTGGGACTTGAGCTAGCAACTTACCTACTGATCTGGCGATTTATCAGCCTCCACAGCCTGTGAGCCAGAGGACTGCCATTTGACTTGCCAATCTTGGGTTTGTCAGCCCCTGTAGCTAAGTGAGTCAAGAGAAGCCTCCAGCCTGATGTTTGACCCATGCACTTGAGACTTGCCAGCCTCCAAACCACGTGAGCCATTTCCTTGAGATAAATCTCTCTCTCTACACCCCACCCCCCCCCACACACTCACACACATACATATCTGCTTCACTGGTTTTGCTTTGCTAGAGAACCTAGTCTAAATCATTCACCTACCATTTAGTTGGCCCAATTTATAACCTTTAATTTAACTTTTTTTTTATATTTATTTATTTGTTCATTTTACTGTACTTCAGGTGAAGGTTTACAGAACAAATAGCTTCTCATGAAACAGTAGTTCACATATTGTTTTATGACATTGGTTAACAACCCCACGACATGTCAACCCTCTCCCTTCCTGACCTTTTTTATTTGGTGAAAATATACATAGCCAAAGATACACCATTTCAAAAATTTCTACATGCGCAGTTCAGTGACATCGACTACACTCTTCCAATTGTGCTGCTATTCTCACTTTAGATGAAGGTTTACAGAACAAAATACTTTCTCATTAAACAGTACAATGTTGCCCTATGACAATGGTTAACAACCTCACAACACATCAACACTATCCTCACTCAACCTTG
>NW_004444147.1:624628-645219 GCF_000243295.1 Trichechus manatus latirostris | reverse complement strand
CTGTTGGCCGCTTGAATGTCTTCTTTGGTGAAGTGTCTTTTCATTTCCTTTGCCCATAATTTCACTTATCTTTGATTCATTTGGATTCAGTTGCCTTATCTGAGACATAGGAAAAGTTACATGAAACACAAACGTTCAGTCAAAGCAATAGCCAGAAGAAATGATTTCCCCTTTCAGCTGCAATTGTCCTCATCATCCAACATTTATCATTAACATCATCATCATCATGTTTAAGTTTCATACAAACTTACCACATGTCAAGCAGACTAAGAGAACATTTCCAAAGAATTATGACTTGTTGGCCACGATTATGAAAGAAAACATGGAAATTCCACTTTACCATCCCAGTGGTTGAATTTCTAAGATGAATGGAGTGCGGTTACTCTCTTCTCTCCCTAGAGAAAGGCCTAAAACTACACATTAACCCAAAGTCACTGTGCTGCAGTATAATCATTGTCTGGGGCTGTTCAACTATTCCCAAGCCAAATTCCCAGTCTAAACTGAGTGACCCAAGAAGTACCTTGGGCAATTGCAGAAAGCTGGCTAATAGGTGAGTGGCAGCATATCTCTGCTCTCTCAGATTGAGGGCACTGATGAGGTGAAGGGACTGAGGCCTTCTCGAGTTACTAACAGCAGGGCTGGATGACATGCTGGTGATGTGGATCCACTCAAACCTGGTCAGGTCAGTCAGAGCTGCAGGGAGATCAGTCACAGTAGAGATAGGAATACCTCTGCTGTCTTCCCTCTCTGCTCCTCCCAAGGGCTCCAACCCCTCAACTTAAGACTTAATAAAGCTATGAGGCTGGATTCTGTAAAGGCACAATGCCCCCTCTCCACCTCTTTTGAGTTATTTCCTGTCCCATAACCAAGTCTTTAGGGACAATTAATTTAGGTAGTGTTCCTTAGCTATCAGTGTCTTATTTTCCCAAAATAAACACAGAGCATTCTACTCCATAAAGAGCCTATATACCATACCAATGCTATTTGAAGAGTAGCATTTATTTATTCATCCCAGCATGAAACCAGCCATGACCTCCTGAGTACCCAGACTCACCTATCTTTGCACTTGCCACATAATATTGAGCATGTCCTCTCATTTAAAGCGGAGATTCTGTCTCATTCTTCATCTTATCCCTAGCTCTTAGTACAGAGTCTGGTACAGAGCTGATGATTGCCACATACTTTTTTTAAGTAAACGGAACTGAGGCAATGTGACTCATTCATTTGTTTGTGTACATTATATATATATATATTTATTCAGCAATTTTGATCCATTAATTGTAATAAAAAACATCAAGGATAGGTCCTCTCTTTTCCTGAATACCTCTGGGGGCTAAACAGCATGAAATCATTGCCTGGGAAGTGTTCAAAAACTATCCTGAAATGTTGTAGATTTTCTGAAATACTGACAGTCCTACATATGTAGTACATTGATAGAATTGGTGGAAACAATATTAGAATAACATGAGACTATCTGGAGGATTTTTTTTTATGACCCTAGTTTGATATAGAAAAGCCTGTGGAAATAATTGGTTAAAATGCTAACAATTTACATTAACTGAAGGTTTGCCAGCCTGCACTGACTTTTTCTGCATCAACTGGCCATGGGATTTAAATTTGTGGATTTAGGGAAGGTTACTATTTGCATGCTTTAACAACACAGTCAAAAATCTTTCCACTTTCCTAATTTCTGTCCCTTCTTTGCAGGTACCCAGAGAATCCCAGAGCAATGATCCATAGAAACATTGTAAACACTTGCATCTCTCTAATTTTGCAAACATTGGCCTATCTATTGAAATTCCAGCCAGACATCAAGACTGTGCTCAAATATCACCTCTAAGAAGTCTTCCCTATTCTCGCATGTAGAGTACATAGCTTTCTGCCTTCCTTGTGAGCTGTCTGATATAACTGGACAAAATATTAGTTCCTTGAAACTCAAAGTGTGGTCCCCAGGTCAGCAACATTGATATCAACTTGATGTTCATCAGAAATGCAGAATCTAGAGTTCAACTCTGACCTTTCAAAAAGCTACTTACATTTTAACAAAATTTCCACGTGCTTTGTATGTACATTAAAATTTGATAAATGCAGTCCTTGGTGTTGCTGTTAAAAAAAAAAAGTTATATTTTCCAGATCAGAGCTTAGATGTCACCTGTATAAGTGATTCAAAAAATACGTATACTATTGTTGTTGTGTGCCGCTGAATCCATTCCAACTCATACTGACCCTATAGGACAGAGTAGAACTCCCACGTAGGGTTTCCAAGGAGCGGCTGGTGGATTTGAACTGCCGACCTTTTGGTTAGCAGCCTGAGCTCTTAAGCACTTCACCCCCACGGCTCCAAAATATATACTAAAGTATAAAATAGGGTTTCCCGTGTTTATGACTATTGCCTAATCACAGGCTAGTTCTGTCTGTTGAAAAACTATCAATACCTGAGACTCAGGATTGATTGAGGTGTCCCTTTTTCATGATGATGGCACATTGCACTGCCATTTTTTGTTTTCTCTACTTTACTTGTAGATACGAATTCCATTCTGCTGTACAATGTTACCTTCGGTGTCTTATCCAGATCTGGTGTCTGATGGATCCTCAATAAATATTTGTTGAATTTGTGAATGAGTGGTGAGTGCAATTAGGTAAATAAGAGCTACACATTGCAAAGGAAGGAACAGATTTGAAAGATAAATATTATTCTGGCGATTTCTATAAAATTGAATTTTTAAAGTAGGAGTTCTTCTTTGATTAAAATGTGTTTTTTTTCTCTCAATTATAACAGACATATGCAGTTTTCTAATATTTTTATCCAGAGGATCACATCTTTAAACTTGATCTTTTGAAATTAATTTCACCACTTTCCTCCCCTATCCTCAGATTGCAATTATTAAAAAGTAGGTATTGAAATAGAAATGAAGATGATTAATATAATAATTTGTAGTTAATGAAATTAGTAGAATGCTACTCTGACCCTATTCAGTTCTTTCAGGTACTCAAGTGACCAACTAAAATAAAAAATTTAAATCCTTAGTCTCATGACTAAATCCCCTCTCCCATCCCTATTGAAGGAAATTCTTGGCCAAGGTTAAAAAAAATGCCTCCTTGAATTTGATCAAGTGTTTCCATTTTAACTTTCAGAAATCTTTTCAGAGTTTGAGGGCTCTCTCAGATGCTTGCAGGGGGCTAAGTATTAATATCATTTCTTCTAATATGTTAGCTGTTATTTTTACATAAATAGTTTAGCAGCAGGCTATATATTTAATCCTGAAGTGCACTATATTCTTAGTATTTCTGAAAATAAATAAAAGCACACAGAAGAAACATTTATGAAAAATGGCACACTTTCCTGTATGTTCAGCTGAAAAAACAGAGGTTTATTAAAGAAAATAAGAGATACTTTCTAGTGGTAGGAGATAATGCCCTAAACAAACATGAATAAGAGCAGGTCTTTGAAAAACCTCTGGATCTTGTTATGGTCAGTTTCAGTGGCTGCAGTGACACCTTTAATGATGGATTTATGATGGCTCAGACCATATTTGCACAATGCCTTTAAAAGTAAGCACCTGGGCACAGAGCTTTGCTGAGAGGACATTCATATGACAACTACACCGGGGAATGAACGAGGAATGCCACAAATCTGCAGGCTTCTAGTGCATGACCAGTTTCAGTAAACCACTTGAGTCAGCTCTGTTCAATGTCTATCTCTAGGCACTACCGAGATGCCCATCACCACAGCTCCTTAGTGCTCAGAGAATGATATTAGAAAGGCTGCCAAATTATCTTGACCTAATTAACTGGAATTCAAACTGGGGCAGTATTTTATGTAGTCCAAATTATTGTGCACTTGGGTCTGGCTATTTTCAGCACATTGTGATGACTTCTTATTATTTAGCGTACACATAGCACTTTTCCATCTGCAAACTACTGAAACGTTTGAATGAACCTTTCCTATTAGAGTTTAATAATTTGTAATATTCCCGTACTAAAGACGGAGAAACTAAGGCATGAATAAATCGAGCTATCTAAGCCTACTAGTACTCAATTATAAGAAAGCCATATATGGCATAGTCTAACATGATAACAACAAAGGCTGGTAAACTTACTCAAGGCCAGCACTATCTGGCCTATTCCCCCTGTGTGGGAGTAACCCACCTATTGATAATTCTCACAGGCATGGAAGCATCATCCTCTAGGGGAGCATATCAGAATTTGTGCGTGTTTGCCTATGTATGAGTGGGTTTAATTTGAAAAAGTATCACACAGATGAATCTGATATCCTCACTCCTCATTCCCAGAGAGAATCACTGATCTGAAAAAATGATATACATAAATTCCAGGAGGGCCTGAAATTATATCCTTTAATTATTCAGTCTACTAAAATTCATTATACTTTGTTTCATGTGAATAAAATGGCATTTTTCAGAGTTGAATGTCATTGATTTGTGTTACTAGTTGAATAAAGCAGTTCCTGTTTTCTTTTCTTTTTTTGGTTTGTTTAGCACCTATTATGTGAGAATCACAAAGTCCAATTTTTCATCCAGTAGAGTAGGCCAGTAATTCACAAGTTTTTATCCGTTTGTAATCTCATAAATTACTCCACGACTCTCCATCTTTCATGAAATTTCCTCGATTTCTTAAGTCATAGCTGTTACCCAGCTGCTAACAGAAGATATGAAAAGTAGTATATTATAGATTTAACTACTTTTTTTAAAGTTCTAGAGGCAAGTCATTGTGCTATCACAGACAATTAAAAGTGAAACAAACTTCCTTCTTTACATACTAATCACTACCATCACCATGTTCAGAAACTGGATTTAAACTCATCCTTCTTAGAAAATCTTCCATGATGGCTAATGTTATTGCTGTTGTTGTTGGGTGCCATGGCGTTGATTCCGATTCATAGCAGCCCCATTTGACAGAGTAGGATTTTCTTGGCTGTAATCTTTACAGGAGCAGATCGCCAGGTCTTTTCTCTCGTGGAGCTGAGAGATGGGTTCTAACCACTAACCTTTTCGTTAGCAGCCAAGTACTTAACCACTGTGCCACCAGGTCTCCTTTTGATTAATGACGGCATTAACTTATTCTGTTAACTTCCTTGGTGAATTTTAGCATAAATACATTAGAAATGTTTGTGTTTATAGTTATATAACTCTCATATATTCTAGGCATTAGGGTTCCTGTTGAATCCTCACAAGAGCCTTATGAGGATGTACTACAATTTTTGCCATTTAACAGATGAGAAAGGTGAGGCCCAGAGACGTTTAATAGCTTGTGCACAGAAACTAGTGAGAGATGGAGCTGGGATTCAGACGCAGGCCAGAAGACTCCAGGGGCCACGTTCTTAACCACTATGCAATACAGCCTCTCAGGAAGAGTGATTTGTGATTTATTTTTAGTTCTTTATTCACTGGTATTTAGATATTCTTTCCTAGTAAAATTAATAAATCTACCTGTTTCAAATCTGCCATTTAGGTATTTTGGGCCTGCAGAAATATATTAATAGGTATTTTCTGTAAGATTTTATAGTTTGATTCTGATAACTTCTGAAACTTGTTAATTTTCAAGGTCAAACTATATTTTAATTCTGTCCTTCAAGGTGCTAAATAACCCTTCTCAGTCTGATGTTATTAACTAAGTAAATGAGCATGTTTTCAGATGATTGATGGAATTATTAAATAGCACTCATCCTAGGACTAACCCCATTAGTCATGTTTCCCAACTTTGATATTGAACTATTTGGACTACAACTATGGAATAAATTATATACCTATTTTGTAGTAATATAGTAAGTATTTCGGTTTCCTCAAATCCTTTCTGAAAGTAAAATGGATATAAAAAATAAAACATTTCAAAATTCAAAAATGTCCTCAGTCTTTTTTAATTTATTGATGACATTGTTAGGTTAAGTGGAAACCTTCCTAAAGTTCAGATAATTATTATTTACGTGTAGAAATTATTTTTTAATTTTACAATTACTCATAGTTTTTAGCTTTAACATAGGAGAGACTTAGGTTCATCGGTTAGCATTTGTTTTCTCATGAAATTATTCTCAGTAATTTAGTGATGATAGAGGTGTATGTACTCAGAAACAAAGCAAGACGTGTTTCTGAAATGTCCATTCTTTTTTTTTAATAAAAAATAATCTATGTCTGGAATCAGACTTTTTTTCTGAAATTTCTAAATCTCAAAATATAAATGCAAAAAAAAAAGCTCGTAAAATTCAAAAATATGCTTTTGTAAAATCTACAAACCTACTTGGCCAAGGGTATGGCATCATTTTCACACAATATTTTAACATTCTGTATAGTAGTAGATTTTTGTAGAGAAATAATTCCAGTTTAAAACAATCTCTTTTAAGCAAATCATGTTTTTCTGATCTATGTAACTATGTGCTGTTTTCAAATTTTTGGAAAAGTTTTAAACTCTCGACTTTGTTGCTGTTGTTTTAATTAATTCCTTCATTAATTTAGTTATTGGTTTGCCTAGCTTCTTTTTCTTTTTTAATTAGGAATTGTTGCTACGTTCTTTTCCAAAATTCATTGGTTCCTATTGCATTTGACAATTGAGCCTCCCATTTAAATAAGTAACAAAGACTGTTTTACTCTCTACATTTCCTCACAGCTTTCCACTGTAATCCTCAGAACAGGGTTTGTCTGAGATGATGGCTTTCTAGATCAACATTTATAATATTTCTTCCCCTTTCTTTAATAAATTGGTTCTGAATTTCACCTTGTTACCCACCACTGCAATTAACTGAAATTTCAGTGCATTCTGAGACTACTGCTTTCTGTTTTCTAGATGGTACAGAACAAAGGTTGAATCGGGAGCTCTACACTACACCCAATTTAGAACTTAATTAACCATAAAAGTTGAAAGAGAGGGCAGTCCCCAATAAGCTGACAGTGAAAGTCATGGCTGCCCTAAACCTGATAAGAAAGAAACCGAGAGTTTTAAATTGAGATCACTACCGGCATAGCCGTGGGTTTCGGCAGTGACAAACTGTAGTTACAGATTTCAACAGCCCCTGATGAAAAGCTGTTCTCATTCCCTAATGCTTTATGGGAGAGCCGCAGCTGCTTGGAATATTTTTCAAGCAGAAAGCCATCATCATGACAACACCATAGTAAAAGAGGGCAAAAAAAATTTCTTTCTGGTAGGGAAATAAAGACATCTTAAGCTTGACTTCAAAAGCTCTCTACAGCAAACAGTAGCTGTGGAAATACCGTTTCATCTTTGCCTCTGGGATATTATTAAGCTTTTCTAGCAGCTCTAACTGCAGGAAAAGGGATTACAGAAGTTGCTGCTGTGTAGCTGCCTGCCATACAAATATCTGGAAAAGCCGGGATCATGGATTTATATTCAGGCCAGTGATTAGCCAACCCCAAGAAACTGACCTGGTAATGAATACCGCAACATACCTGTTTTCACATAATACAAGCTAAAATATACAAGACGCTTTCGACTCTTACTGAAATGTCAAAGGCTTCCTTTGGTCAAAGTTTGCAAAACAAGGCAAGTTCTAGCCCACCTACTAATAGTATGCATAGTCCAGCAAAGCCATTCACACAGCTTCGGTTATGGTGGTGTCAGCATTTCCGTGATGAATCCCTACCTTCTAAGGCTGTTTAAAAATCAACCAGCAGTTGCAATGACACAAGCAATGTTGGTGTGGAAACTACCATACGTTTTAGCCCACAGGGCAGGAACCCAACAGAAGTTAGTAATCAAAGGTGCTTTATCGTTACTGTTCATTTGATTTGGCTGCTGAATACGTTTTTTTTCAAAATCATTTTTCTGCTGAATGTAACTAATGTCCATTTGATGTTGATGGATTGCTTGCTATTTTGGAAAAGAAAAACCAAATCCCATTTTTGAAATGAATGAGTATATGCAGAGGGCATTTAAACATGCCTTCGAAATTTTATAACTAAGATTTAGTGAAATTTGGTTTCTCTGAGTAAATAAGAGCCACAATATAGCAAAGCCTCCTCACACAGTACAGTGAATGATGGCTACTAAATAATTACTAGATGTTTTTACAGTTTGGGTCTTGTTCCTACAGATTAGAATGTGAAAATGAATTTAAAATGTAAGGTGCATACATATATATTAGTTGTGAAAAATGCAATACACTTGGCAATTGGAATTTATCTTTTCAGGACAAAGAAATGCCAGAACACACAAGGATGGACCTAAAACATACAATCACTCTTGAGCCACAGGTATTTTGAAATGCACAATACAATTTATTCTTTAATGAACATTAACAATGAATTGATTTTGTCAAAAACTGGTATATTTGATGACCCTTCCGTAGACACAACTTATTAAAATATATTGCTGTTTTAAAAAGCTCCTAATGATTAAGTTCAGAGTTTTATATTCTTAATTTTTCTATGTGGCATAAATTTCAAGAAATCATTCTGTGGTCATACTCTGATCCATGCCTTGCCTAGATTATCAGTAAGGTACATTATTACAACTTGACCGTTATTGTTTTCCTCAATTTCATTATTTCCATTACAATGCATTTTACAACATCTATAATCACTTTCCAATAAAAGAGATTTATGGTAGAGGAGGACTGTACAGTAAATCCTTTTCTCCCAAATCTATACTGAAAATTTATGCTTTTAAACAAATATACTATAAGTATTTAGTGTACTATTTTACATTTTTGTTTGAGGCTATCCTTACTTGGTCCATAAACAGTAACATCTGATCCTATATATCAGTATAATTTAATAAACATTCAATAAAAAAGTCACAACTAAAAATTTATTTAATCCACTATTCTAAAGAAAACAAAATGGTACACATACACACATAGCTGTATACAATTTATCTGAGAAGAATGATATGGTTCTAGAATATAGGCTGAAATTATTATAACACTTTCAGATTATCATAAATCTTCAGATTTTTTATGAATACTATTTTCAAAATATGAAGTTTATTTTAATCAAACAATCAGCTGCTTTGGAAACATCTGCTCAATAATGGCTGTTAAAATGCTATTTTATTATAGTAAAATTTACCCATGTACATTAATTTAGACTATGAGTGGTACAATAAAAATAATCAAATTATCACTTATTTTTGGTGAGACTAAAATTATGCTAGTGTTCTTAAACTAATTTGAAGTTCTGGAGTTCTTTTTGGAGAAGCAACTATTTGCATTCCATCTCTTGACATGAAGCTTTAAATATCAAAGTGCTTTGATGAATAATAAATACAAATATAAATGAATAAACAATCTGATGCCAGGAAAGAGGCAGATAAATATTCACAGAAGGTGACTTTGTGTTTTGTTTCTTTATTTTATAATATATTTTGCATTTGGCCTAGTCAACAAATAGATGAAAACAAAAATGAAATAAAATATTTACAATACAGATAAGCCACTCTTGCAGTTCCTATATTTCCTGATGAGTCCAAGGTGCATAAATACAATATTCTGTTGAGCAGGTTGATAATTCTGCCTTGGCATTTTATTCCCCATAATACAGTGGGGGTGACCTATGACTTGTGGGGGTTTCCAGAGTGATTTTAAAAATCAGTCCTTATGGCAGAAGAAAAACAGTGTTTGATTCCCCTCTGGCTGTTGCTGCTCAATCAAATTTATTGCCAGCTTTAGGGCCCTGCGGGGAAAAGAAGTGTTCAGCGCTGCCCCTGCTTCACTGCTTCAGAAACACAGGCCACAGGCAGCCCCATTTGAGGGATTTCATGTCTGGGGATAATGGCAAGGCAGCAAGTATTCCATGGCTCTGAACTAGAAAACTTCAGAGAAAGGTGCTTATTTTGTATGATATGCTAGGAAAGCCAGGATGTGTAATCAGAGGTACAGACTCCCGTCACTGGTTACTGGTTTGGCTGGAAAGGTCAGGAGTCAGGCAGATGAAATGTAAAAGGCAGAGAGTTAAAGTTGTCCTCCTGCTGTGATCAGATGGTTTTAAGATTCCTGCCGATGTAATCTTTAAAGGAAACATGGCAGAGCTTTGGAAGGCTTTGTGAACACGACCCACCAGAAGCCCATAGGCTCATTGGAGGGGCCAGTTCAGCTAGCCTGTGGTCAATTTTTATCCTGCTATTCTTAGATACTCTAAAATTACAAACCTTAATCTCTGAGGTAGGACTTTAACTCTTACCATGCAGAGGAGTCAAAAAGAAGGCACCAATGATTTCTTCTTAAAATGAGGCAGAAAGAGCCTATGTACCTGTATCATCCATAATGTTCCAAACTCAAAAATAACTTTAAATTTTTAGATTATTTATAATTTACAAAGGGTGTTAAAATACTGCATCATTCAGTCCTCAGAACAAACTTTGAAGATGACAAAGAAAACCTTAAAAGGACTCTCTCTCCCTCTACCTTTTTTTTTTTTTTTTTTTTTTAAATACCAGGAACCAGGGTTTGCAAGAAAATAAAGTGACATCCTCTGGCAAATGAACAAGAGACAAACACAAGCTTCCAGGCCCTGGTTTCATATCTATTGCAGACATCAGTATTCATGGTTTAGCAGAATTTAGAATGTCTACTAAACTCAGATTTTGTTCACACAAGTCTTCTCAACCTGTATTCACGACATATGCCAACAACGGACCAGTATACATGTGAGGAAACTCATCTACTATCCCACTATCATTGACAAGTGAAAGGCAAGACTAGTACACAGACTCTAGCTGCATATGTTTCAGATAATCAGATTAAGTAGAGGCAGATCCTAATCATAAAGAAATGCAATGTCAAGTATGTTTTCTTTTAATGCACATATCGCTATGCCTGTTAATATTCTAAATATTTCAGAAACAGAAGTAGATCAATATGGAATAAAAAACAAAAACCTGAGTACAAACAGGAAGAAATAAACTCTGTTGTGTTTCACATGAAATACATAACCACACTGAAGGGGGAAAACGCAAAAGTATATGAACAAATAAACAAGCAAACCAGATTAATGCAAGTGACTCCTCAACACAGGAATGATTGTAAGCTCTCATTCTAAGGGAAGAAAGAACTGCAAACAAATCCTGAACTTTTTTAGTAGATTGTTTAGCAAACCTAAAGCTGTTTTATGTGCATTGCCGAATTAAGTAAATGAGTCAATGTGTTGATGTTTGGACTGGGGTTCTCATTAAAAGAGGAGCCATACAAATATGGACTGAGGGAAGGTAAAGGAGAACCTGAAGGAGAGGAAGTCAGTATGCACACACACATACACACACATCTTAGTTCTGTGAGCTCAAAGGGCCTAGAAGTAATGATACTACAACAGCAATGAGCAAACCCAGATCCTGATTTGTAAATACGATTTTCCCCTAGAAGGATCCTGAACTCTTTGGAGAATTGACTGATTTAATTTCAGGTGTGGAAGATGAGCCTGGAACATCTTGAAGATTGTAAAAAAGTGTTTAAATAATAATTATAATGAGAACATAGTAAAACAAAACAAAACAAAAAACAGCTCTAAGACAAACCTACTGGGAAAATCTGCGGCAATTTAAGGATAAAATACGTAAGAACAGAAATGGAATATAATCTATTGAATAAATAGGAATTCATAAGTCCACACTGATAATAGGTAGATGATTGATAGATAGATAGATACATAGGTAGGTAGGTAGGGAGGTAGATAAAGAGAATTGTATACATACATATTTACACACACACACAAATAACTACGGAAGAAGAAAGGACTCTTCATTCTAGTTGAATACCAACTGCTAAATTAAAGAAAATAGTGAAGACAGCAAAATTACCATTTTGCTGCCAGTATAGTAAAAAATTGATTGTAACAAGAATCATCAATGGATACTAAATCTAGCAATGAAAACTTATGAAGAAAGTGCCTCCTTAAAGACTGGTTATTATTTTCAAGGAATAAAAAAAAAAAAAAGAAACTATAAAGTGGAAAAACCAGGTAATGCCTTTACTAGGTTATCCAAATGAACAACACCCAAAAAAGACCCAAGGTCACTTGTATACTGGCTCAATATATATGTGCTAAATGAATCGATAGTTTCCCTTTAGGCACCAATAGCTTTTCAGAACATCCTGCTAGCACTCCTACAAACCAAGTTCTGTTGATTTCTCATGGCTTTCCCATCTCAGTTGGTTTTGGATGATGGGAAACTCTTCTAGGTAGTAACCACCTTTGGGTTTTATTCACAGAGGAAGTCTTTTTCAAGAATCATGAGTTAACCTGCCCTCTAGACACCAAGAACACCTTCCCTGAGTAGACTATAATCCCAAGAGAATCATGAGGTCCAAACATCTGCCCTAATTCAGAAACAAAGAGTCTGTATCTCACAAATTGTAGAAATACCAGCATCATTCTCATCACAACACTTACACAACCTTGTTTGTGTGATAAGCACTTCCTAAGCATTGTCTAATTTAACATTAAACTGACTAATTTGCTATAACTTGAATAGTCCATTTTAGAACATTTATAAATAGGTTTGTACCCTAAACCTATTAACCCTTTGAGTCTCTGTCTGCATATGTCTTTATGCATGAATGTATTTTTTGAAAACCTTATATCTAAAGAAATGCTGATGATATTTTTGACTAAACATGTTTAAAATTGTAGATGCAAGTTACTATATCTTGCTACTTTCAAACAAGTTATTATCTAATATATAGATTGCAACTCATTCCATGATGATTAAAGTTCCATTGGATGTCCCTTTGTTGGCACCAGAATGTTCAATAATTGGAGCCTAAGAAGCTATTATAATACAGAACATAGGATCTGGATTGAGAAGAGCTGTTTCAAATCCTGGCTCTGTCAAGTTTAACTATGATTTTAGGAAAGTTACTTAGCATCTCTGAGTCTTATTTTTCTCTTCACTAGGGATAAAAAAACAGAATAGTTATAAAATGGCAATTTCACGGGGCTGTTGTAGAGGGATTGGATGTTCAAGTTCTTTATAAACCATAAAGTAACAGCCAATCACTGTTATCATTTGGTGATCATTTCAAGGATAATCACCCATACCATTCTAGAATCATTTTATTAAATATCAGAAGAAAGTCATACAAATCCCAAATGGGTAAAATAACCTTACAAAAATATGTAACGAGAATCACAGCAGTGCAACAAATTTGAACTCCAATGAAAAACCACAGAGTAAAATAGAATCTGATATGATGACTCTTTTCTCCCTTTTTATATGAAATGCTCTGATGCTGGGAATATATGGTTATATTTCCTTTTAAACTGTGTCAATATTATTATAGCATATCAAAACCTCTGACAAGTTAAAGGAATTCTGCCAGATCTCAAACACTGAATTACAATAGGTTTAAATTTCCCTAGAAATTTAATTGAACTGTTAGTCATAACTTAAAACGTACTACATGTTATATAATAAATAACTGAATATAACTATAAAGCACTTTATAGCCAATGTTTTATAATGTTGAGTAACAATAGCAATCTATATTGATTTTTATAATCAAAGGTCATATAAATCTATAAAAATTTGAGAGTGAATATGTATCTGACTACCAACTGAGAAAACCAATTCTAATCATAAAAGCCATGTTGGGGGAAGGGGGAGAAAATAAAAGATCAAAAGATTGGCCTATATGATGAGATCCATCCAAAACTAAAAGACAAGCCATAAAGTTAAGAAATATTTTCAAGAATTATAAAGTAAAAGATTTGATAACCTAAATTACCCACTTTTAATACAAGTTATAATAAATACTTAAACATCAATAAACCGGCATTAAAATGACATGAATATATTTCAGAGTAAAAGTACAAATAATATATAAACAAATGAAAACATTTCAACTGATTAATCATAAATTTTCAAATTAAAATAATAGCTACTATCGTTTATCAAAAAATCAGCAAAGATGTAAAAATCACATATTTAGTATGTGTGCAGCAGAAGACTCATCTATATAGCGTACTGGTGAGGGTGTAAATTGGTACAACCATTCTGGAAAGCAATTTGTCAGTACATACCAAGGTCCGTAAAAAGTTCATACCCTTTAGTACAGTAATTTCTCTTCTAGGAATCTATCCTAAGGAACTAATAAAAAACCAGACAAACATTTTTGTGCAAAGATGAAAATCATGACATATTTATTATAGTAGAAACCTATGAACAACCTAAATGTCTAATGTTTAGAAAGTAAAGATATTTTAGTACAGCTATAAAATAGAACACATGGTGTAATTACAGATTTTTAAACAGCATTTAATGACTTGGGATAATGCTTATGATGAGCAGTTAAGTAAAAAAATAAGAATGTAAATCTGTGTTAAGTTTATTTACTCTTAATAGAATGTGCATAAATATTTAATTTAGACTTAACATACAGAAATGTATTTTAGAAACTGGTAGAAATTATATTAAAATGATTAAAATAATTTTCGATATTAAGGTAATTTTTGTTATCTGTTTTAATTTTCCTGCATGTTCTGAATTCTTTACAATGAGATTGTATTTAAAAAAAATAAAAAGATATTGCTAATTATAAGCCCATAGATAACAATATATTTTATCACATTTTCAAAGTGAGATTAAATTTATAGATCTAAATATTTAAATTTTTCAAATGCAAGTCATCAAACTCATAAAGATTATACATATGTACTTGAAATTATTTTGTACATAAGTACAAAAACACACACTGTATATTTTCAGTATCCACTGTGCTTGCCAAAAAAATGATAACAATTCTTCACAGAAACATGATTTTTTTTTCTGCTTGATAGCGTGTTCTGTGATATTGTTTGATGACTATTTGACGGTCTCACTTTTTCCCTTCAAATATTTATTTCTATAGAGGTGGGAGTGGCAAATGGACTAGGCATTGATTAAAACCTCCCTCTGCCGTTTTTCACTTGCAGTTACAAACTGTAAATTGAAAGTTGCCGATTTTCAAGCAGCATAGCAATTGTATTCTCATCAATACATTTCATATAAATGCATCTCGTGTCATAGAATACAGAATTGCAAGAAATCTAATAAAAGAGCTTAGTCAATTTCTTTACTTTAGACTTGAGAAAACAAGAATAAAGGAGGTTTTCCCTCACCATTAAAAAAAGAAAAAATTCCAAGAATCCTAATGCAATCACCTTCACGGATTATTTTCATTGCATTTTTAATCAGTTAGCAATCTTCCACTTTGTCACTTTTTTTTATAACATTTGAAATGGCTTTAAAACAGTCCTGATGGACATCTTATCTCACATACACATGCAAGCATGGGAATGTGTGTGGGTGTGTGGGTGTGTGCTGGGGAGGGAGGGGACATTGTGGAGCAAACAACCACTTCAATTGAGTCCACACCGAGAAAGGAAAATTTAATTAGAATTAAGGGATATGAGTAAGGCTTTTATTTAAAAGGCAAATCTGAAATTTCACTAATCTAGGTATAGTAAGAACTTCAACTTCTTTAATTGCGGATTTTGTTCTTTAAACAGTTATGAGCGGACCATAGGAGGAAATTAGATGAGCTATAAATGGAACAACTGTACACATGTTTACTGAGCTATTTACCCCAAGATTTCTTTATCCTACTCTGATTAAATTGTCTCCCTGCCCTGCAGTGAAGTAGAATGAAGGCCAAGTAAGAAGCTTTTACAATTCAGCCCGTGATGTTTTCCTTTGTTAATAGAGTAATCTAACCCATGAACAAATGGATCAGCCAGAAATCTTAAACTATAGAACAAAATAGAACCGCGGGTACTAAACTTTCCCTGATCTGTTTTTTCACTTAAGGATTTTGTGTAATACCCAAGTATTCCCTTCCTATTGTCATATGGAATAATAATTAAAAAAAAAAAAAAAAAAAAACTCCTGCCCTCAAAGAAATAGAGTAGGAGTAGAAGTAGAGCTAAAAATGTAGTAAAGGAGAGAGCAAGTGTAAGTAATTAATGTGTTCCTGTACTTATGAGGAAGAGAAATAACATTATTGCAACAAATAAATATTCCAAATACCTGATATATGTTGCAGACAAATGTAGTTGAATCTAAAAAATGTAAACATGCAAAATAATTATAATTTAAATAGCAGACAAAATTTATAAAATCAACAAGGACTATAAAATTGTTTTAACTTTAAAATGATTAGACACTCCGTGATGATTTAGATAATGTAATTGTAAATGAGGGTTTGGATTTATCTAAAAGTATTTATTTTAGACAACATAATAATTGCAAAAAAACTTTTTACAGATAAATTAGAAAATATTTATAGAAATCTCCAAATTACGTTTGCATATAAACAAGTCAAATATTTTCCACAGGAAATGATATTCCCAGTCCTTTTCCTCACAGGAAAATGAGATATTATGATATGTAAAAGAATGAAGGAATATTATAAATAGCGGCTTCTGTGTTACATGGATTGCAGCATAAACGCCTTTGCACCCTACTGCAAAGTGGCTGGTAGTTGGGCCCTAATGGTATGCTACTCAGTGTCACGTGTTGTCAAAATGATCCCAACAGTGTTTTCCAGAAATGTAATGGATGCCATTGTTGTTATTGTTAGGTGCCATTGAGTAGGTTCTGACTCATAGCAACCATATGTACAACAGAACAAAAGACTGCCTGGTCCAGCAGTCTTTTGTTCTATTGTACGTGGGGTCACCATCAATAGGGGGCTGACTCAGAGCAGCTAACAACAACAAGTAATTATCCAATCCTGGAGGCTCATTTTCTACCTGCCCCCGTTCTGAGAGCTTAGCCGAGAGTTTGGCATATTTGAGTTAACTGACTAAAAAGACAAGCAGATATCACAGCGACACTTTTCTGACTAGGGAATTTCTACTGTTACGTAGTCACATAGACATTCTCTTGTCCCTCTCCCCTCTGTTCCTACCTGGTCCCATAAATCTGTGGAGCATTATGAGGGTGGAACCTCTTAACAGCAACTTTTCCTAAGGCATACACAGACCATCTCTGCCAGGCCTACGCTGTGGGATAAAGAGGTTCAGGGTATTGCGCGTACTTGACTAATTCTCTGCTTGTAACTTTCCTTCCCAATACACCTATTATATATCCATACAATGTAGTACCTGTAATATGTGTCTGTGACCCATTGTATGAGAACCTGACAAACTGAAATTTGGCTTAACGCAGGAAATAAAGCATGGCCATGCCACCCCAGACAGGAAACCCAGGAGGCCTATATAATAGAGAAATGACTTTTTCTCCCTTTGTCCCAGTAAATAAAATCATCTTTGACGACAAAGTGATTTGGAAATGCAATTTACTACATAAAATTAAGTGACCAGTAAGTATATGTTGAATTGATTTTACCATTTGTCTTTCTTCCCTCTGATTTTTTTTCCTGCTATATCCTTTCTGGATTTACCATTTTCAACTTTGTACTGCTAAATGCTTTAAACATTCAGTTTTCTGAAAAACTCTTTGATCTTTTTGAGAAAAGATGCTGTTGAAATTTGATGAATAATTAACAGGAATTTGACAGCAATTAGTCAATTAATCAGCAAGTATGTGCCAAGTGGATTATACCATGCAAAGCATGAAGTAAGATAAAGAATTGTAAGATATGGTCTTAGGCCTTCAGGGGTTTACAACAAATTGTAGACATAAGTCATATAATCTGAAATGGGCATCATATGTTTGAACATTTACTTATTTAATTATTGAGATAATAAGTATAAGACTGAGGTATATAGTAGTAGTAAATTCAATATTATTAAAAATTTTTAATTGTAAATATTGTAGTACATACGTATAGAATAATCCACAATATTGATGGTTACTTATGAGTTCTGAACTATTGTCAACATCAAAATATCTACTTATATTTAGCATATAAGATTTTTAAAAATCATTTGTCTTAACTTCTGATAAAGTACGAGAGGAGACTAATATTGTTTCCAAGATGTTCCAATGTGTTGTGTGCAATCTAGTTTTAGGAATAGCATATTTTTTTTAATCTCAAAGCTCAGTGAATTTAATTAAATCTCAACTGCCTTAAAACAATTCTTTTTATTGTACAGAATTGCACTTACCATTCAGATGGCAAAGACTAAATAAAATGCTACTTCTTTCAAAACAAGAAATTTACACATAGGCAATAAGTAAAAGGGTCCATAACATGGGCCAGAAATGCCATTTAAGCTTTCTGATAGATGTTTTCAAATTGATTGAGATCACTATATGGTGAATTACATGGCTGCCTTAGGAGTCTATGTTATTCAAGGATATGCGATGATAGAAATCATCTCAAGTATATATATTCTCAACAACAAAGTAAAAACATAGTGATATCAAGGTGAAGAAAGCTCTATCAATAAAGGAGTTCAAAGACATACATTTTTCCTTCTTTCATATTTCATTGATTTCTCATTCCTCTTCCCAACATCAAAATCACTTAGTTTAATCACAATTAGGTAATTATTTAATAAAAGTAATTGACCTAAAAGTATGAATGGTCAATGTCTTTAAATACTTTGTGGATATCAGTGTGTCTTTATCTCTATATCCATATCTATAATCTACATCTATACAGAGAAATTATCTCTATTGGAATTCAGGAGGGCAAGAGGCTTCTAATAATTTAGTTATCCTAAATCAGGGCATCCTTTCCCTCATTCCATTCTGTTCCACAGTAAGAAAGATTACATAACATCAGAATTATTTAGCACTTTGCTCCCCTTATTTATTCCTGCTTAGTGACTTTGTACGGTATAACAGTTTCCTCTAGAAATGTCAACAAATTAACAAGGGAATATGAAGGCTCCTGTACATTCATATGGATGGAACTAACATGACCATGTTGAACTATCCCTGCAATGTTGCTGTGATGTGGTTTGTCTGTTTAGAACAGAGAATAACAGATGTAGTAAGATAGTAGCATGTAACACATGCAGACAAATGAACCTTTTTAAAGCAGCATTTTCTATGGAGTGACACTCCCTTAATTTTACCCCCTCTTGGTAGCATAATCCATGTTTTTAAATATTATCAATATTTAATTTAGTATTTTTATGATAACCAGTGTCTAATAACTATAAAAATAGGAAAATATGGAACTAATTTTTAAAAATAAAATCTCCCACAACCCAGAGAAAACTGTTTATGTAACCATGAGTTGGAATCCAATTGACAGCAACTAACAAAACTATAGTTCCTGACAACTATATATATATCCATGTACATATTTTTATGTGTCCATGCACACACACATATAGACAGTATATCTTTATTCCAAAATTTAAATCATACTGGTTTATGATATATACTCAGATTATTTATTTATTCTTATATTTATTTGTTCTTTTTTCAAGGACACAGGATTTTGCACCATCACTCGTCTGGCACTTTGCTGTACCACGGTGGCTTGCTTGTTGCCATGATGCTGGAGGCTATGTCACTAGTATTTCAAATACCAGGAAAGTCACCCACAGTGAACACGTTTCAGTCACACTTCCGGACTAAGACACACTAGGAAGAGAGAGCTGGTAATTTCCTTCTGAATATTAGTTAATGAAAACCTGATGGATTACAATAGAATATTGTCAGATAATAGTAATGGAAGATGATTCTCCTAGGTTGAAAGCACACAAAATACAGAGTGGCCACAAAAATGAACTCAAGCATACTAATGATCCTACCGATAGTGCAGGACCAGACAACATTTCATTGTTTGTACGTGGGGTGGCCATGAGTCAGAGCCAACTCAGTGGCAACTAACAACAAAATGTTTTCTGCAAGTGAGAGTGCCAAAATCTGTATTCCATTCATGTCAATCATGTTTATTTTTATTGATCATCTCTTTTTCAATTTCTCGTACTTTGATAGATTTTTTTAAAAGTTCCTCCAGGAGAGGTTCTGGCAAAATGGCGCTCTAGGCAGAAGCACCACGCCGCTTCTCCACAGCAAAGATCTGAAAAACTAAGCCAAACAGAGACTACTACAATCCTGAAACCCTAAAACATCAAATGAAGAGATAAAGAACTCAGCCAAGCACCAAATGGAGTGAGAAAACTGACAGAGAACAGAGAGCGAGGAGAGATTTATGCAGAGGTCCCCTACCAGCTAACGCAGCGTGGATCCACCATTGGAGACCAGCAAACGGGGGTACAAGAAAGCAGCCTCACGGAGCATCCAGCGGGAGACAAAACAACCGGTAATTTGCTGTGTGCGCTTTCCCAACACCACCCCTCTTCGCCGCGGCTGGGCCTCCTCTGCTTCCCATGGCCACGGTCTCTTGACCAGGAAGAGCAGGCTGCTTGAATTCCACACACCCAAGCGGGTGGCTCTCTGGTGCCATTTGTTGGCCGCTGGTGTTGCTTTTTTTTTTTTCCCTGCTTCTTTTGATTTCTTGCTTGCCTCTTGCCGCCTCCCCCTCCTTTCGTTTGAGTGCCTGGCTCCGTGCACCATCTTTCCTTTTTCCTGAGGGGCTGCGGAGCTCCATTGGAGTGTGGAGCTGCTTCCCGGTCTGGGCTACCGCGCTGGTGGGATTCCAGGGCTTTTGTTCGTTTCTTCGTTTTGAATTGTTTGTTTGTTTTCTTTTCCTTTTCTTGAGTCGGGAGCCCTTTCTGGCCAGGTGGAGCTGCGTGGCAAGGAACTCCCCTTCAGCTTCCACAGAC
>NW_004444147.1:604816-617963 GCF_000243295.1 Trichechus manatus latirostris | reverse complement strand
TAAAACAACATGTGTACTACTGTTTCATGAGAAACTATTTGTTCTGTAAGCCTTCACCTGAAGTACAATAAAATATAAAAAAATAAAAAATAAAAGTTCCTCCAGATCATTAACTTAATTTCCCTGAACTATTAATGCTTTTCTTTATCATCAATTACACATTTTAATTCTATTATTGTTAATTTAGTTTTATTGCAATAGTTCAGTATCTCATTCAGGTCATTTTTTATCTCTGCTTCTGTTTATATTGTCAGCTGTTTTCCTTCTATCACACAATGTTCTCCTCATATGACTTTCACTTCCTAATTCTCTGAGGCTATGTGATCTTACATAGTATTGATACATTATCTACAATCTTCTGGTTTCTATAGTAAGTAATTTCTGGCAGTATGATTTTCCTTTGAACCATCAAGATTCCCTTCTCTCTCTTTCTGTGTGTGTGTGTACATGTGTATTTATAAGTGATTGTTGTCATATTTTATGTTATTCCTAAAACAGAATGTTACCAATAATAGGACATTCCCCCCCTCTAAGATGATATGATTAAGTAAAACAAGAATGAACCCAGCCTAACTTATAGGACATAAGAAAATTTTACTGGCTTTATGATTCTTCAAATATGATATTTTACAATTCCCTTCAATTTCATTCTGTCTCCCATAACTGTAACAAATCATAGCCCTTACCCAATGGCAAAGCCAATACAAGAAGGAAAACAAAGGAAAAATCAAACCAATCGATGTGACCTTTCTTCTCAAATAAAGGGTTTCACCAGTAATCTTATATTCTTTCTGTTGTCTCTTGATGTCCACAATCTCTTCTCACCTTAAGACTGGAGTACTCTCAAAATCTTGGTATACAAAGAATCACTTGTATCTTCCTACAAGTTTAATTATTTTTCATACTTGATAATGTTTTGAGTTTCTCTTTAAAGAGAAATTTTAGTGAGAAGTTGAGACTGACTAGGTCAGAGGCTGCTAACCAAATGTTATTTTGACTTAGAAGATTTATGTAAAAAAAACTAGACTATATTTTTCATTAAGAAATTGAAGTCTATTGTTATGTCTAGACTTTATGAATAAAAAACAATTTTTGAAGATGTACTGAATATAATAGAAACAAATCATAGATATTTGTCGGGCAATATACATATGCTATATACACAAACACACGTATGGTGTCCCTGGGTGGTGCAAACGGTTAAAGTGCACGTCTGCTAACCAAAAGGTGAAAGGTTCAATTCCATCCAGAGGTCCATGGAAGAAAGGTCTGGCAATCGACATCTGAAAAATCAGCCATTGAAAACCCTGTGGAACACAGTTCTCCTCTGACACACATAAGATCACCATGAGTTGGAGTAGATTCGATAGCAACTTTTTTTTTTTTTAAATATACACACAAACACATACACACACACGTGTCCCTGGGTGGTGAGAATGGTTTGTACTCAACTACTAACTTAAATGTTGGCAGTTTGACTCTTCTACCAGCAACATCATGGAAGAAAGGTCTGGTGATCTGCTTCTGTAAGATTACAGACAAGGAAACTCTAGGCAGAAGTTCTACTTCTAGAACACATGGGGTCACCATGAGCTAAAATCAACTTAGAGGCAACAGGTTTATATATATATGTATATATTAAAAATATATATATATATAAATATTTATAATGTGTGTGTGTATATATACATATGTGTGTGTGTGTACATATAAAATATGTGTGTATATATATATGCACACACATATATGGGTGTGTGTGTGTGTGTGTATTTACGACATATGGAGCCCCGGTGGTGCATTGGTTAATAGCTACGGCTGCAGATCAAAAGGTTGGCGATTTGAATCCACCAGCTACTCCTTGGAAACCCTGTGGGGAAGTTCTACTCTGTCTTCTAGGTTCTCTATGAGTTGGAATCAACTCAGTGGCAGTGGGCTTTTTTTTTATATAACATATATAATAAATATTACTTCTGGTACTTTAAATACTTGAAATGACCACTGCTTGCCTTTATTTTCTGCATGCTCCATTTTGTGTGAATTATTCTCTGTGCCAATGAGGTACATGGGCAGAGGATTTAAACTTATGTGTGTGTATGTGTGTGTGTGTGTATGTGTGTGTTGGCAGAGTGAGATTGTGACTGAGTTTGAACTAAAAATGGGGACAGCATCTAGACAAGTGAAAAGAGCATAGGCATTGGGGGTCAATGAGACCTGGGTTGGTATCTTGGCACTTCAGTGAATTAACTAAGTGTTCATTTCTCAGAGTTTCTCATCCATAAAAATATCGCAAAAACTTCTTGGAGAGATTAAGTGAGAAAATGTTCTACTTATATTAGCCCTTCCTGGGCCCCCTTGGGTCTAAATGTGAATATCATGGTATCTCCCATGTAACAAAGCCAATTATTCTGACTAGAGCCTCTCAGAGAGTATTCCTACTGAAATATTCCACGATGATTGTCACGCAGATTTAACAAATAGGTTATAAAACAACACTAATGGCAAGGACTTATCTTCTTTTAAGGAACACTTTACTCTGTAAATGTTACATTCAAACCCTTGGTGATATGGAATTGAACAACAATTGTTATTCTTCTCCTGAAACAATATGAACTATTGACTATCCATAGTTTGTAAACCCTGTTCTGAACATTACAAAAAACACGGATATGTTTTCCCCAAAATTCTGACTTCATTACTATATCCACTCAACAAATACTGAGTGCCTGCTGTGTTTAAAAATTGTGTCAGTCTCTGGGTGTTGTGTTAAAAGCATATAAACGTTCTAGTTTAATCTTTGTTCAAAATAGATTAACATACAGTATACATGAATTTACATGTGAGTAACAGAACTTGGCTTTATAAAATGATGGATAAAGTAAAATAGTTAAGTTAAGTTTTAACTTTGCCGTGCTGTTGCTGTAGTGGAAAGCTGGGTAACTCAGCATTTGTGCATATCATGCTTTAAAAGAGACTGTGAGACCAGGAGAATGAGGATACGAGAACTATAATAGGGGTATTGGGAACCTGTTCTTGGTGTTGTGTGTCATCAAGTCAATTCTGACTCAGAGCAACTTTATAGGACAGAGAACTGCCTCATAGAGTTTACTAGTCTAAAATCTGTACAGGAGCAGGCCACCAGGACTTTTCTCCTGCAGAGCTGCTGGTGGATTTGAAACATCAACTTTTCAGTTAGCTCTCAAGCAATTAACCATTGTGACACCATGTCTCCTTGTTGGGAACTTAGAGTATATTAACTTCCAGTGTGACTCTATAAGGTTCTCTTGTACTGTAATGTTGGACAAGACAATTAACCCAAGTTTAATATTTAAAAAAGAGTTAGTCCAATAATACTTTTCTTACCAATCTGACCAATCTTACCTTGGTGATAGAAACGATTCCAGAGATAGCATGATAGAATTTTGTAAGACCAACGACTTATTCATTGCAAATACCTTTTTAAACAACGTAAATGATGTCTATACATCTGGACTACCTCAGATGGAATACAGAGAAATCAAGTTGACTACATCTATGGAAAGAGACTATGGAGAGGATCAACATCGTCAGAACAAGGCCAGGGTACAACTGTTGAATGGACCATCAATTGCTCATATGTAAGTTCAAGTTGAAGCTGAAGAAAATTAAAATAAGTCCATGAGAGCCAAAGTATGACCTCGAGTATATCCAACCTGAATTTAGAGATCATTTCAAGGACAGATTTGAAGCATTGAACTTTAATGACTGAAAACCAGATAAGTTGTGGGATGACACCAAGGACATCATACAAGAAGGAAGCAATAGGTCATTACAAAGACAAGAAATAGAGAAAAAAAACAAAATGGATGTCAGAAGAGACTCTGAAATTTGTTCTCGAATGTAGAGTAGCTAAAGAGAATGGAAGATGCTGAAATAAAAGAGCTGAACATAAGATTTCAAAGGGCGGCAAGTGAAGACAAAGTAAAGTATTATAATGAAATGTGCAAAGACCTAGAGATAGAAAACCAAGACGAAAGAGCACACTTGGAATTTCTCAAGTGGAAAGAAATGAAGCAAAAATTCAAGACTTGAGTTGCAATATTGAAGGATTATATGGACAAAATATTGAACAACACAGGAAGCATCAAGAGAAGATGGAAGGAATATATGGAGTCACTGTAGCAAAAAGAAAGAGTTGATGTTCAATCATTTCAGGAGGTAGCGTGTGATTAAGAATCAATGGTACTGAAGGAAGAAGTCCAAGCTGCGCTGAAAGCATTGGCAAAAAATGAGGCTTCAGGAATTGTTGGAACATCAATTGAGATGTTTCAACAAATGGATGCAAGGCTGGAAGCATTCACTTGTCTATGCCAAGACATTTGGAAGACTGCTACCTGGCTGACTGAGTGGAAAATATCCATATATGTGCCCATTCCAAAGAAAGGTGATCCAGAAATTATCAAACAATATCATTAATATCACACGCAAGTAAAATTTTGCAGAAGATCATTCAAAAACAGTTGCAGTAGTACATGGACATGGAACTGTCAGAAATTCAAGGCAGATTCAGAAGAGGACGTGGAATGAGGGATATCATTGCTGATGTCAGATGGATCCTGTCTGAAAGCAGAGAATACCAGAAGGATGTTTACCTGTGTTTTATTGACTATGCAAAGTCATTCGACTGTGTGGATAATAACAAATTATGGATAACATTGTGAAGAACGGGATTTCAAGAACGCTTGATTGTGCTCATGTGGAACTTATACATAGACCAAGAGGCAGTCTTTCCAACAGAACAAGGGAATGCTGTGTGGCTTAAAACTGGAAGAAGTATGTGTTGTGGTTCTTTCCGTTGACCATATTTATTCAATTTGTATGCTGAGCAAACAATCTGAGAAGCTGGACTATGAGAAGAATGCAGTATCAAGATTTGAGAAACACTCATTAACAATTTATGATATGCAGATGATACTACATTTCTTGCTGCAAGTGAAGAGGACTTGAAGCACTTACTGATGAAGATCAAAGACTATAGCTTTCATTATGCATTACATTTCAACGTAAAGAAAACAAAAATCATCACAACTGGACCAATAAGCAACGTCATGATAAATGAAGAAAATATTGAAGTTGTCAGGGATTTCATTTTACTTAGATGCACAATCAATGCCATGAAAGCCAAGAAATCAAATGACATATTGCATTGGGCAAATCTGCTGCAAAAGACCTCTTTTAAGTGTTGAAAGGCAAAGATGTCACTTTGAGGACTAATGTGCGCCTGACCCAAGCCATGGTATTTTCAATCACCTAATATGCATTCAAAAGCTGGACAATGAATAAAGAAGAGAAAAGAAGAATTGATACATTTGAACTATGGTGTGGGCGGAGAATAGCGAATATACCACAGACAGTCAGAAATCTGTCTTGTAAAAAGTACATCCAGAATGCTCCTTAGAAGCAAGGATGGTAAGACTTCGTCTTACATACTTTGGACATGTTATCAGGAGGTACAAGTCCCTGGAGAAGGACATCATGCTTGGAAAAGTAGAGAGTCAGCAAAAAAGAGGAAGATCCTCAACAAGATGGATTGACACAATGGCTGTACTAATGGGTTCAAACACGGCAATTATTGTGAGACTGGCACAGGACCAGGTGGTGTTTTGCTCTGTTGTACTTTTGGGTCACTACGAGTTGGAACTGAGTCTATGATACCTAACAACAACAACAAAAATAATCTTACTGAAATCCTGTGAAAATTAAACGATGTCTTTGGAAGTATTTTACAAAATGGAAATATGCTAGAAAAATTATTTTGTTACCGTATGAGAGCAACTTGTAAGTAATCTAAGGGTATACTATTTTTCAATAAGTAGTCTTTAAAAAATTGCTTATGTGAATATTTTCTGTTAATGTCCATACATAAAAAAACATGCCATGTATTTTTTTTAAATTATCCTGGAAAAAAAATGCTCAAGATGGACTAACTCCCTAAATGAATATGCATTTATCAATATTTTTTATGTGGATGAATTAGGCCTTTTTAATTAGAAAGAGTTGTTGCCAAGCTTAAATATTCAAAAAATTATTAAAATATCTGGAATATGTCAGTAAATAGATCTACTCAAAATCCAGACTATGTGTTCTCCACAGAATATAATGAATTTTTTTATGTCCTATGAAATATTTTCTTCATACTCTTTTAATAAGAAAGTTAAAAGAAAGAAAGGGAGGGAGGGAGGGAAGGAAGGAAGGGAGAAAGAAAAAGGAAACTGTCAGAATTCTGAGAACTGGGCATATACACAAAAGTTTATATTAGTCTGCCTGTAATCACATACCAACGTTCTTTATTTTTATTTACTACCCTTTGTAAATTTACTTTCATCAGTTACAAACAAAGTCCTATACAATTCATTTTGAGCCATTTCAGCCCCTCCCATTTCCTTTATTATTGATGTGGATACTACTTTTCAACCACAGCAAAGTCATTTTTAAACTAGGAAAGACTGTTACACACAATATCTTCCTTGATCATAACAATCTGATGTGGACTCATTCCCTGTGCAGATTTAAAGGGGAAAGTAAATGGGAATTTTTCAACTGGTGACACAGAAGCATTGCTGCTACTCTGGAGACCTGTTTTCAAAGGCAGTCAAGAGATTTAGGTGCACACACCAATTCGATTTAGGGGGTCCATTTTAGGAGACTTGTTCACTCAAAAGAGAATTGGCTACTGAAGGTAATAGGTCTGCCTGCAAAATAGTCAATAAATACTTCCTTGTAGTATTAAGTGAGATTTTAGTTTGACAGAGCAACATGACATGTGAATGCTTTACATTGCTTTTTGTTTTTTTCCAGTAATATCAAATATAATTTAATTCATTTGAGCAAACATAACAAACACTACTATTTATACAGAAATACGGATAGGAAAGAATGTAAATACAGGCTTATGAAATTTTGGGAAATTTATTGTGGAACTTAGAATATGTTTATATATTGAAAAACCAAACCATACCAAGATCAGTAATTATTTATGAGACAAATAAATATAATTTTTAAAACTACTTCCTGTGCAATCGGTATAATCTGTGCCTTTTCTGTCATTCATCTTAAGGGAAATCTTGAAGAAACAATTGCATTGTTTAACTAATTTTTAGAAAAACAATATTTTAATACAACGATTGCTTCCAAAAGAACAAAAGATACCACCAATGTGAAAATGACATAACAAAATGTATATTTCTCTTTCTTGATGTGGATTCTCCCCTTAGATTTCTGAATTATTTAACATGCATTTCTTCAGAGAAATGAAGAGAAAAAAGCTGGTCTTGCCCCTCTCCCTAATTCTTTGCTGGAAGCAGATTAGGTTAATTGGCAGTACAATTCTGAGCTATGTTGCTACTGCCTTTATCATAGGTAAAATCTCTGGGACATTTTACACTTACTTGCATGGAGATTTTCTAGTAAATTATCCACCATATTTATATTACTAATGTTCAATTGTTTATAAATTTCTACTACCATATTTGTGTAGCAAGAATTTAAGTACAACCAAAAAGATGTTGTATTAACTTGTTCTCTCTAGCTAACTGGCACAGGTAATACAGACTACAAAAGGGATTTGCTTGAATTACATGGAAAAAAATTTATATAATGAGCCACATTTTACAGAGATAGCTATCAAATTTATTTTCCCCACTCTCTGTGTGATCTTACCTTAAAAAATCAGACTAGATAGGGAACCCAAGTTTGAGTAAGGACAGTGATGACGTGTAGTGGGGTTGTTAACCATTGTCATAGGGCAACATGTGTGCTAACTGTTTAATGAGAAACTATTTTGTTCTGTAAACCTTCATCTAAAGTGAGAATAGCAGCACAACTGGAATAGCGCAGTCAATGTCACTGAACTGTACATGTAGAAATTGTTGAAATGGTGTATCTTTGGCTATGTGTGTTTTCACCAAAGAAAGGTTGAGAAGAGAGAGGGTTGACATGTCGTGGGGTTGTTAAGCAATGTCATAAAACAATATGTGTACTGACTGTTTAATGAGAAACTATTTGTTCTGTAAACCTTCACCTGAAGTACAATAAAAAAAAAGAGTATTGAAAGAAAAAAAATCAGAGTAATATAGAATATTAGTCAAACATAAATCGCCAGATTAGTATAGAATATATTTGGTAAATTCAAACATCTGATCGAGGTAATGAGTAACACTCAAATTCATTAGAAAATTGATTGGAACTTTAGTCCAAGGCAATGAACCTACATAGTCAGATCCTCAAGTTAACAGGAAGAGGATTCTATTCGAGTTACTTAAAATAGTGATTACCAACTCACCACATCACATGCTCAATTATTTAGTACCCTAGAGAGGCACTAAAGCTCTATAGTTTCTGAGAGTTTTTAAGAGAAATCATGCAATTGTGGACATTTACAAAAACATATATGTGTTTGTTACATGTGTAAGCTATACATAGGTTTTAAATACATATAAAATCAAACCTAAACCCATTGCTGTTGAGTCGATTCCAACTCATAGCGACCCTACAGGACAGAGTAGAACTGCCCGGTAGGGTATCCAAGGAGCATCTTGTGGATTTGAACTGCTGACCTTTTGTTAGCTCACCGTAGCTCTTAACCACTGCACCCCTAGGGTTCCTTAAATATGTATGTAAGTTATAAAATATAAAAAATAGAATGACCACCTTGAAACCACCATATAACCTCAGAGCTAGAATATTAATTAGCAGTATCCCTGTGTATTTCTCCTCTATCCTATTCATGCCTTTTCTTTTCAAAAGTAACAAATATCCTTAATTTTGTGATTGCCAGTGCTTTGTATTTTTAAATATTTTATTATGTATGTATTTATAAACAACATAACATTTTATTTTGCTTGCTTATAAACTCTATAAAAAATTATATCACTTACCTTAGACTTTTTGGACGTGCATCAATCATAAATGATATGTTTCTGGGATTTATCCATTTTGATTAATGCATTAATATTTTGTCCTTTTTCATTGCTGTGCAATATTACATTGTGTGACTTGCAGAATTTATGTATTCATTTAATTCTCAATACAAGGCCAGTGCAAAGTGATATTACTGTGCAATTGGACTGTAGATTATTTTAACTTTTTTGTTTGTTTGTTTTTGGTCTAATAAATAATGTAACTGAATGTTCTTGAACATATCCTCTTGTTAAACTCTTTGAACTTGTGAAATCTAATTTTATTGAACTTCCATTTTAAGCAATATGGCAAGATAGGCTATTCAGAGAATTGTTCCCACCAAAAGCAACTTAAAATACTGAACAAAAATGTATTTCTAATTATTCTTAAGAGAATTAAAGAACTGACAAGATCATGAGGAATCACCAGGCTAATGTATATGCGTATGAAATCTGGGCAATGAAAAAAGAAGACAGAAGAAGAACTGATACAATTGATTGCAATGTTTGCAAAAAGTACTGAATACACCATGGACTGCCAGGAACAAACAAATCAGTCTTAGAAGAGATATAACCAGAATATTCCTTAGAAGTGAGGATGGCCAGACTTCACCTTGCTTACTTTGGACATGTCATCAGGAAAGATCAATCACTAGAGAAAGATACTGTATTTGGTAAGTCAAGGGTCAGCAAAAATTAGAAAAACCCTCAATTAGATGGATTTACAGAATAGCCTCAACAATAGGTTCAAATACATCAAAGATCATGGAGACTGTGCTGAACTGAGCAACTTTTTTACTGTTATACGTAAGGTTGCCATGAATCAGAGCTGACTCAGAGGAAACAAATAACAATCAGGCTAAAAGCTAAGAGCAAGCTGAAAATCAGAGAGGAGAAAAATTCCTGAAAATATTTATACACAATCCAGTTGTTAATACAAAAAAAAAAGAAAGCCCTTAAATTTTGATTTTTTTATTTGGATGTTCTGAAGCATGAGAAACAGAAATTAAAACAAAGAAACTTCACGAAGAGGGGTTAATTATAGCAGACACCTTCTCTATTAAGTTGAATCCCTGCAAGCTTATACCATCATGATGAATGTGAGACAGAAACAAATACATCCTCTGCAACACTGTCCAAAAAGAAGCTTACAGAATTTTTTTTCCCTTTGGTGATAAACAAAGCAGCGTGTAAAAAGAAAATTTTCTCGAGAAGTTATAATGATGAGGCAACCACTGTATGGATTTGCAGCCCAAATCTCAGACCTGGAAGTGAAATAGTCTTAGACAGGTAGTAATCATAAAAAGTCATCTTCTTCACTGCCTCGAATAATTCATTAAGCGCATTGAGAAGGCAACTGAAATTTACCAAACACTATGGGAAAACAATGTATGAGGAGCAAGAAAAAACAAAACATCTGACAGCAGAAACATAACCCTAAAGAATTCAGACAGATATTCACATACACACACACCTACACGCACACATACACACACTACTTACAATGCTAAAAAAAAAGATAATTTTGAGAATATCTTCAGGGACATGGAAACAAAACAGATTTAAAAGTAATCAAAAAGAACTTCTGAGAATAAAAACTTAAGAAAAAATTAAAATTCAGTGGATGAGTTAAGCAGTTGATGTATGTTAGACTCAGGTGAGGGTAGAATTAGAAAACTGAAAGATAGTTCAGAAAAAAAAATCAACATACAGCAGAGAAAGACAAAAAGATAAAAATCATGGACAAGACTACGAGAAATAGAAAGAACACGATACAGTCCAATGCAAGTTGAAATAACAATTTTGAATATATTAGATTCTATAAAATATATTATTAAAATTAGTTTCATCTGCTTTTCTTTTTTTCAATTTGACTACTAAAAACTATAATATTACAGATGTAGCTCCTTTTATATTCCTGTTGGACAGCAGTTCCTTAGAAGGCTTGGTTTAATTCTGCAGTCTCAAGTTTAAATCTAATAAAAACAATGTAAGAGTCCATTCTAGTAATTAACTTTCCATACTTAGATATTTCTTAGAATGTTGGCATTATACTAACATCTTTATTTGTCCATGTTTATGGACAGAATTTTTCTAAAAGCAAAAAATAAAATAATAAAATGTCTAACACCCTCCTTTCAATTGTTAACAGTCATTACCTTCAATGATGAATTGAGTTTTAAAATAATTATGCTATTATAAATTTAACACTGTACTGAGTTTGACTCGTATGATCTTTGGCTAGCAAAACAGCTAAGTTTTTTTTTTTTTTAAATATGTGGTAAAAAAAATAGATTCTTCAGTGAAGGAAATGAGCTTCATTTAGACAATGAAATGATCCATTTGCTGCCATTTTTAATTCATGAGGACTTTTATTTTTTTCCATTTTTCTTCCTTTTCCCTTTACCATGCAACATTGTGAATTTCAACTAGAAAAGAACCCAAGCTGTCTACTGAAGGGGAAAAGTTTGCTGGGATGGGGTTATTTGTGTTCCTTTTTCTTTTTCAACTAGTCAGGCCACTGTAAATCTTTTAAGTCTTCAAGGAGACTAGTGCCAAGATTAGAACCGAGGTAGAATTCATTCTCTAAAATGGCTTTAACGTCTCGTGATTATTGGGTCTCATTACTCTCTGGTGCTTCTTGGGGATGACTAGATTACAGAAGCATCAAGTATACTTACCTCAAAAATAAAAATAAAAGATTTATGGAGGATTTTGGAACTTGGTAAGATGGTGGGGGAAAAAATTTACGATAAAAATGAGTAGGGATAAAAGTAGACAGGGCCACAAGACAGATCAGAGTATAAATTTGGATTTGAAATGAATGTCGCAGTTCTGCAATGCCTGCCTGGCAGGTTTGTATTCTGGTGCAACTGAAGATCCTATAATCAAATTCCCAAATGCTTCTATCTCTCAAGTTGAGTAGGGGCACAGGTAAGTGTGTCTGTCTGGCCTTTGTGTTTGAATAGTTTGAATGGTATTGATATTCCCAGATGACCACTTTGATTCTGGCTGCATTTCTTGCAATTTTCTTTGGTTTTATCTCTAAAAGAGTTACAGTATGAAATGGAAAACCATTTCTTTGGATGTCATTGAAATATATTTTAAGTGTAGAAGCAAATCTTCCCTGTTGTCTTTTAAAAAGCTTTGAAGATTCCCAAAGTTTTAATGGAAACCAATAATTTATGTTCACGTTCTTTGGGTTTCTGTCAAACAGGATAATAGAATTGACTCGGTTGATAGTACAATGGCTCATAATTTATTGTGAAACAAATATGTGACATCAAGAGAACAGAAAAAAAGGGCAACTCAAAAGTTTTAATGGGTAACAAAAACAGTTATGCCTTTCTAGAAGTCTTTTCCCAGTCTCCTTCTCCCGTTTCCACTCAAATAATCTCTCTTGATCCAAACTAGGGAAAGAAAGCAACCTGAAGTGAGGGTATTTCAAGAGATAATCAAATCTTCACTGTATCTTTTATTTATCAAAAAGCAAACTGAGCGACATAAACTTCTATAAGTCATGAAATCCAAGCAAACTCTTCCATTATGAATTAGCCACCTTTGTTAGTTTTGTAAATGAAGAAGGATCTTCTTTACATTATCTTTTCCAGATTGATTTAAAAAAAGGAAAGTAAAAGAAATAACACTGCAATATTTGTTTCTTCCATTAAATATTAATGCATTGTATTGACAACTGCAATATCTTTAATAAACGTTTGTCAAGACTTAGGATCCTCTTACATGTATAGAGTGTATTATTTAAGATTTAGTTTAGGCAGGTAAGATATTTGGTCCCAAATGGAGCCAGGCTTCTTTTCAGATATTTGTGTCCATTACATCAATATTGCAATAGCTGTTATAGAAGGCCCTGAAGCTACATATATATTTCAGGAATATACACATATATATTCCATAAATGTATGGCACAGGAAGAATATTTTTGTTAATTCAAATAGAAAATGCTTTTCAGATTCCTATATAAATTATATAATGAATATACTCACCACAATGTGTCTGTAATATTAGGAGGGCAGAAGCTAAAGAGTAGTTTTGAGTATAAATTTTCTTTGCTCATCTCTTAAAATAAGAATAGAGGAGACTCCGGCAAGATGGCGGTCTAGGCAGAAGCACCACGCCGTCCCTCCACAACAAAGATCCGAAAAACTAAGCCAAACAGAGAATCAACAATCCTGAAACCCTAGAACATCAAATGA
>NW_004444147.1:533552-595186 GCF_000243295.1 Trichechus manatus latirostris | reverse complement strand
ATACTTTATGTCCTGTATTAACTTAAACTAGACGTAATAACAATTATATATTTTACATCAATAAAGCACTTAAACCTCCTTCTAAAAATCAAATACTGCAATTTTGCAATGCAGATTCTCCATTACAGACTTTACTGAGATAATACAGTCCCCACCCCCACCACCACGGAGCAATATGTTCTAAGAAAACAAAACAATTAATGAAGGCAAATTAAAAAAAAAGACTAATCTTTACTCTTTGATTGAATAATTTTATTGCACTATTTTTTCTTATTAATTCTTTGTGATTGTTATAAACAATAAAAAACAAAAACCAAATCCGTTGCTGTCGAGTCGATTCCAACTCATAGTGACCCTACAATAGATACACTTTTTTAAAAAAAACAGAGGTGATTTTGAACCATTAGTTCCAAAAACTTTAAATGAAAATTTTGGACCATTAGGTCCAAGAGCTTTAAAATGAAAACACCTCTAATACTTTCTCTTCAGTAATTAATGTGCTTCCTTTAAGTTCCTAGAATGCAAATCCATTATGGGCATATATGTACTGGATTAATACATACATAAATATACTTCAAGTTAATTAGTGTTGTCCAGTTCATGGATTAATAAGAGTAAGAGGAAAAAATGAACTGTGCCACTCTGCTAATACACTAAGCCATCCAGTAATTACAGATTAAGATTTTTAAAGAACTGTTTTCTAAATGTATGGCTCAGGGAAGATATTTTTGTTAATTCCACAGAATATCTAAACAATATCTACCACTAACCTAGTATGCTGACAAAGCAGTCATCCTCATCTTCATAAATGCCAACTTTCTTTGTATCATTAACTTCAAAGACTATTATCAAGGTCAGCAATAAGGGTCTGTGAAAAGTTCTTAGCAAGGTAATGGACCCCTTGCTTCAAAATAAAACACAATAAATCTTGAGGGTTTAGAAAACCAGTTCAGGAGAACTAAATGTGAAAAGCATTTTAAGTGTGGAAAGAGCCACCCTTTTTACTCTACTGTAAATTAACAGCAGCCCAGGATTACACCAGGATAAAACAAATGGTGATTATCTCAACAGGGTTGCCCTAAAGCCAAGTGCCTGTGTTGCCCACAATTTTGTCTTTTAATTCTGAAGTAGGAACAAAAGAAACAAGGTTTAAATTAGGATCTAAGTTCAAAGTATGAATGAAGTGTCTTTAAATACTCAGCGGTATGTTTCTGTGTGGTTACCAAATCCAACTACACCTCTCTCCAGGGTCGGATTTTATTTCCCAGAAACATTTAAAATTGTTTCTCTTGTCCTTTTCAAGACTCCAACTCACAGGGAACCCAGAGTGTCAGAATAGAACTGTGCTCTATATGGCTTTCCATGGCTGATTTTTTTAGAAGATCACCAAGCCTTTCTTCCAAGGTGCCTCCACATAAACTTAAACCTCCAACCTTTCGGTTAGCAGGTGAATATGTTAACTGTTTGCACCACCCAGGGACTTCTTACAAGGGTGAAAAAACAAATAAATAAATAAAGTTTCAGTAGGGTAACCCTATGTATGTCAGAGTAGAACTGTGCTCCATAGTTTTCAATGGCTGATTTTTTTAGAAGTAGATCACCAGGCTTTTTTTTACAAAGGTGCCTCTGAGTGGACTCAAATTTCCAACCTTTTGGTTAGCAGCTGAACACGTAAACTGTTTGCACCACCCAGAGCTACTGCTTTTTGGTCCTGTTTTCTTTGCTACTATATATTATCCCTAAGAAATCCATCTCTCACCCTACCTTACCCCACGTGAAATACAAGCAGATTTAAGGTATTCTTTCAAATGTTTTCAGATGCCATCGAGTCAGTTCCAACTCAGTGACCCTATGTACAACAGAACGAAATGCTGCCTGGTCCTGCACCGTCCTCACAATCATTGCTGTGTTTGAGCCCATAGTTACAGCCACTGTGTCAATCCTTCTTATTGAGGGTCTTCCTCTTTTTTCTGACCCTCTAATTTACCAAGCATGATGTCCTTCTCCAGGGACTGGTCCCACCTGAAAACGTCCAATGTACTTGAGTTGAAGTCTAGTCATCCTCACTTCTGGGAAGCACTCTGGCTGTATTTCTTCCAAGACAGATTTGTTCACTCTTTTGACAGTCCATGGTATATTCACTATTATTCGCCAACACCATAACTCAAAGGCATCAATTCTTCTTCGGTCTTCCTTATTCTTTGTCAAGCTTTCGCATGCATATGAGGCGACTGAAAATATTGTGGCTTGGGTCAGGTGCATCATTGTCCTCAAAGTGTCATCTTTACTTTTTAACACTTTAAAGAGGTCTTTTGCAGCAGATATGCTCAGTGTAGTGCGTCATTTGAATTTATGATTGATGCTTCCATAGATGTTGATTGTGGATCAAAATAAAATAAAATCCATTTCAAAAATTTCTACATGCACAGTTCAGTGACATCGACTTGGTGTATCTTTGGCTATGTATATTTTCACCAAAAAAAAAAAAAAAACAAGAAAGGTCGAGAAGGGAGAGGGTTGACATGTTGTGGGGTTGTAAACCTATGTCATAAAACAATACGGGTACTACTGTTTAATGAGAAACTATTTGTTCAGTAAACCTTCTCCTGAAATACAATAAAAAATAAATAAAATGAAATCCTTGACAACTTCAATATTTTCTCTGTTTATCATGATGTTGTTTATTGGTCCAGTTGTGAAGATTTTTGTTTTCTCTGTGTTGAGGTGTAATCCTCACTGAAGTATATGGTCTTTGATCTTCATCAGTAAGTGCCTCAAGTCATCTTCACTTTCAGCAAGCAAGGTTGTGTCATCTGCATATCACAGGTAGAGAGCCAATTTTATCAGAACGAAGTAAAGTCATAATTTTAAAGTATTTTTTAAAACACAAGAATTTATATATGGCAGGAATCAAGCTGAAAAGATTTGGTACATCTTGAAGTACTAAATGTGAGAACATGTATGTTTCATAAAAAGGGATAAATATTCTTGCTATGAGTTCAGTGATGGGTGAAAGGAGTGCATTTCTCCCCTCACATAGTTTGAAAGTATACATTTTTCACTTAAACACAGAACAAAACATAACTTTCAAATTATGCCAGAGTTTCAAACAAACTCGGATGACAGGAGGAAAAAATTAAAGACCCACAATTGTGAAACTCAGCAATGTTAGTAATACCATTAAATCCTTAACAACATCCTGTGTCAATCAAATTCACCTAATTTATTCTTTCCCGGATGTGATTTATAACTGGGCTTTTCATTATTAATTGATAAACAGCTTTATGTGCAAAATAATGAAATGCTAAAAAAAGCTTTATATTGCCAGAAAAAAATTAATGAACATGAATTAAGCTGAGGGTGAGTCAGTAAGTCCTTCCAGAGGAAAAACACTTATGAAAGTTAATAGAAATTGTGTCCCTATATACAGGTAGGGTTTCATTCCAGTTGAATCTGGTTGCACAAAAGACACTGGACAACAGTATACTGATGTGCCGTCCTTTTAATCAGAGAATTTTTTTTTAATAAATACTAAGGAATATTAAGATCCTTATTCTATTTAGGAAAAAGTTAAACCATAATTAACCAGCTGGGTATCTATTTTGTTTGCATAGACATAGATCCACTGCTTGCCAGCTTGATATTTCACTCATTTCAGTAAGATTGGAAAATGAGGTTAGTGTTTTAAGCACTTGAACATTTTGTCAGGTGTAAAGTCTAAGCTGGCCCAAACTCTAAAAGAAAGTCTCTCAAACTCTGAAATACTAAATTACAATAATACAATTTTCTGTTTGGAAAACTTTTTTTGTTTTTTTAACCATGGAATTCTCTTAGCAAATGAGACATGCTTTAGCTAATGTTAAGGAGCGTAAGTGTTTTTTCTGAAATAATTTTGAATACCTCTGAGACTTTATGAAAGGTTGTATATTTTTTCTTAAGATACTAAAATAGTAACTATAACTTTAAATAATTATTTAAAAGACACAGAATTATTTTCTGATAGAAATGCTTATTAGATAATATCATATGCAAACTTTAATGGCAATTGCATACCTTGTAAGTAGATATAAAAATATTTTAGACCCATTACTAAATATTTTAATCTGTAGATTATTTATACAGGCATTATTTAGGGTAAAAGTCCCATGACAGTGTGGTTTCTGAATACTGATAAAAGCACACACAGATTACTAGATTTTTTAGAATTAGATTTGACTACATGGTTGAGGGTGAAGGGAAAATTTGGAGAAAGATAATGTTACTGGTTGAATAACATAATAAACATACTATAGTCTTCCCTCAGTATACATGGGGAATTGGTTCCAGGACCCCCCCATACCAAAATCTGTGGATGTTCAAGTCCTCTATATAAAATGGCATCGTATTTGCACATAACCTATGCACATCTTCCCGTATACTTTAAATTATCTCTAGATTACTTATTATATTGAATACAATGTAAAGACTATGTTAATAGTTGTTATACTGTAATGTTTAGGGAAAAATGACAAGGGGAAAAAAAAAGTCTTTTTTTTTTTTTTTTAAATATTTTCAATCCATAATTGGTTGAATCCATAGATGCAGACCCACAGATACAGAGAGCCAACTATAATTTCACTCAATAGTACATGTGAAAAATGTTGAAATGGCAAATGATTTGCTACATGTATTTACCACAATTTTAAAAAAGGCAAAATAGATTTGTCTAAACAAAACAGAAGTATATTTCTCACATAAAAATCCAGGTAGGCAGTCTATGGCTGGAATTGTAGCTCCAGTATCAATGACAGGGGCTCCTTCTTTTGTATTGCTACATCATCCTCAAAGACAACTCTTTTCTTGTGGTCCATGATAAACACTTCATTTCCAACCATCATATATGCATTCTAAACAACAAGAAATAAAAAAATGTCCTTCATTTGAGGACACTACCAGAATCTGTACACATTACATATCCTTACTTTCTGTTCTCAGAACTTAGTCATATGATTTTGTCTTTATGCAAAGGAGACTGAGAAATATAATCTATATTCTACCACTTAAAATTCTGATAGTGTCTGTAACTGTAGAAGAAGAGGAGTATGGATAGGGGGAAGGAATATGGATTTGGGGAACAACTAGCAGTTTCTGCCATAGTTAGTATACCCTTGCTATGGGAAAACGCCCAATTTCCATTGCCAGAATCCCCTCAACCATGATAACTGCACATTTGTAGGTAATTTGTAGCTATTATTATGACAGAATTATTTTCTAAAGTTATTGCAGTTTTCAAAATGGTTATCATGGGTTCCTGCTGATCGCAGCTCATCAGTATCTACAGTGTGAAAGAAGATCTGACACATCCTTCTGTTGCTGATATGTACTGGAATAATTTACAACTAGCCATATTGAAGATAAGTTGATGAAGATACTTCCAAGAACAGGCAGCCTTGTCCATATGAGAATTAGAAAGCACAGAGTAAAATGGAGGATGAGCTAAGGGTGAAAACGTTCCATACTTGTAGCCTATCTGGAGATTATAATTAGCAGGATTCAATCTCCCACCTAAAAGCGTACTCATTATCTTCTTAATTCCACATCTTAACACAATGTAAGCAATCCTTATTGTGAAATCTATTCTTCTGTCATTTGTGTAATCCATTGTTAATCCAAATTCCTGACGTTTTCGTTAAAAAAATTGATTTCTGGTACTTTGCTAAACTCCTTGTTCCAGAATCTGAATTGATTGTTGTCTTCCTCCTAAAAATGTATATACATCATTATGGATTATTCATTATGAGAACTTGATAATATTTTAGACATTAGACTTCTCAGTAATCTTTGCCATCTTTCCCCTTCTGTCATCTCTGTTTAAGCAAGTGGTCAGCTTGTATTTATTGTCTCAGGTAATGGATGTAGCAGGGTAGAAAGCTAAAACTCCTGTAAAATTTTCTGGCTTTATTTTCAAAAAGCTTAAATCCCAGGGAGAGGAAAGGATTTGCTAGTATAGTCAAAATATCTTGTCCAAAAACACGGGGAAGAGGATTGCAAGGTATAGGAAAAATAGTTGAAGCAAAAACAGAAGGGGGAGCAGGAGAAGGGTTTCTCTCTCCTACTTAGAAAGACATTCCCTGGCCTGACACTAGGGCTGCTGTGGGGACAGAAAGACTCCAGAGATGTCTGAATATCCCAGGAGCAGCAGACATGAAGCCCAGCCTCCTTTCAGCACTTTCAAATGTTGAATAGAACCCAGTGGGAAATGGGATGATGCAGGTGGTGCCCTGTTATAAGCTTCCTGTGCCCTACACAGCCCAGAAGTGAAACAGCCTCTACCTAGGACTCACTGAGCCATGTGCCTGGAATGGGCAACCTACTCAGGCCAATGCTGATGGGGGCACTATGAATCAGAATTGACTGGACAGCAACTAACAATAACAACAATAAGTTGCAGGAGACTCACCCCTGAATGCTTTGGAATGCACAAATATTCCAGAATCTTGACATGAAACTGGGAAGGGAGAGACTTGAATAAGGACCAGGGTACAAAGGTTCTAAATAAAAATTTTTGTAAAGAAATTTATATTTTTCCATGCATGTATTAATAGAGTAAGTCTGTCCATTATAACACTTAAACTTTTGACAGTGGTCAGGTGATAGGATTTTTAATAAAATTTTCCAATCTTTTATACTTCTGCTGCCATCTCTCCCTTCTACCTGCAAAATCTCCCACCACGTACACATAGATACACACTTCCCGTGCACATACCCAGGCTTACAAATGGACTGATGCATCTTATTTTGCTTGCTTTCCTTGAAATTATCACATCTTAGAAGAGTCCAACTTGTCCAATCTGCTGTTACTTATAAATATTAAAAATATATTTTTCTAGTAATTCATCATACAGGCCCAGATTGAATTCATTTAATTACATGAAACATACTATCCTTAGTGGTCATCAAGTTAACATTCAGATTGTACAATTATTTAAAAAGTTCTTTTTTAATTTTAATCAAACATCAATAATGTTCTCTCATTTGGCATAATTTGAGCAGTCTGTGTACAATGTGTCTTTCTCCTGACATGTTTCCCAGCATCTCAGATAGCTATCATTTCTCTCTCAAGTCCACTCTTCTCACTAAAGATCACAATTTACTGCAACTCTATCTCACATGGCAGGTTTAAAAATCCACTTATCACTGTGATCATTTCTGTTAAGAGTGCCAGTTTTTTCAATCAAGTTTTAAAGTATTGATGCAGAAGAAGGTGAAAAATACTATTTTCTTTGCTTTAAACTGCTTAGGTCTATCAATTCAACTGAAGATCTCATTCTTCTTGTAACTGGTAATCACATCTTCATATTAAGCATGTTTTCATATAAATTTTCAGAGAGGTAGATGATTGGATTGTCGGCTGGTAAATTTATGGAGACCATGTGAGTAAATAAATACATAGATTGTTCTTGATTCAAAGGGATATTTTCACAGGTTTCTAATCAGAATGGATCTCTCATTGTCTCATGCAGGATATCATCTTCTGATGTATCATCAAAGATCTCACAGCTGGTTAGGACAATATATATGTGCATTATAGCTACTAAAACCTCCATGTAATCCAGTTTAATAAGTGTGCCTATTTGAAATGCCAATGCTTTATATAAAATAGATGCTTATTGTAGAAAATTTCAAAATAAATTGAAAAAAAATCACAACCCAACTACCCAGTTGTAAATACTATTAAAATTTTGATATAAATTCTCTTGAAATTTTATTGTGCAAATATATATCCATAATCACTTTTTTAAACAATAGGATTATATTTTATGAAATGTTTTACATTTCTTTTTAAAATTGTTGTCATGATATTCAACTATATGGAAATGTAATGATTTAATCAGTTTCCAAAGGTGGGACATGTAGATTGGTTTAGGTTTTGCATTTACAGAAGAAAAAAAAATCCTACTCCAAAATGAAAGTGGTTAATGCTTGCTTAAGTCTTTAGGGAAAATAAACAACCCCCCCAAAAAACAGGAATTTCTATCAAGAATATTTTCTTTACCTAGGGTAAGGTGAGGGGTAGGACAGAGGGGAAGTCATTATGCTACTAATTTGTATGTTAGCTTGTACATTTTTGTCTTTAGAGCTACTTGAAATTTCTTAGTTTTGTATTGTTCTGCTTGACTCCACTGTTAATAAACAGTTATGATTATTTAACACCACTTTTTCATATCCTGAAAATGGTGAATTTCTTCTAGAAGGTACCTAGTAGAAACCAGTCTCATGAAAATGATGTTTGTACACACGCATATACACACACTTATCTATTTTGTTCACATCATGTGAGTCCCCCAAAGGCACAAACTTGAGAATTCATACTACCCACTGAGTCTCTTCTTGTCTGTGGTACTTCAAAGGCATTTAATGAGGGGATCTCTAAAAAAAACATGCCTTAATTCAAAGGACTCCTTCGATTTTTTTTGAAAATTAGATTGCTGCTCAGTCCTGGAGAAAGGTGTTTGGAAGTGGGCCATTCATTACATACACATATAGAGCCAGTCCTTGATTTTCTAAATCCTTGTAAGATTTTACCAAATGTAAAACAGCAAAAACATAACTTTCCAGGGTACACAGAGGAGGGTGGATTTGCAAACAAACTCAATGAGAAAAATTTAAGGCAGTCTTTTGTCTTCATAAATGCTTATTCACATTTTTGGCAAACAAATGATACAAATGAAAATAATCCGCATTCAGACATGGAAACTTGGGTTGCTTCTGTGTAGGTTTATTACAACTAAGAAAACGCAACTGTTACTTCTATGTCTCGGAAAAATAACACCAGTTCTTTATTGAGGACAGAAAAACTACTCACAAAATATTTTATCTTACAGTTTCAGAACCTGCTAATGGTTTCACAGTGCTGTTATGTATTTTCAGAGCCCTCGTGGCACAGTGGTTAAGAGCTCAGCTGCTAACCAAAAGGTTGGCAGTTCATATCCACTAGCTGCTCCTTGGAAACCATACTAGGCAAATCTACTCTGCCCTATAGGGTAGCTATGAGTCAAAATCGACTCCACAGCACTGGATTTGGTTTTGGTTTGGTTATGGATTTTAACTCATTTGATCTTCATGAGAATGTATGACAGTATTGTATTTGGTGAATGAAATATCAAGACATCACTGGGGAAGATGACAAATAGTTCAACATAAGCAAGTTTTACCTCATAATCAATTCTGAGCTAATAAAATATGGGATATATTTATATGGAAACATGTTAGAGGATTTTGAGATTGTATGTCTGAGCAGAGAAAGCACCATCATTTGGAACATGTAATTTCAAATCTCGCTATATTTTCTACAGATTTAGTTTTAGATGAAAAGCCATTCTTGTGATCATCTCTAGGGGGTGAGCAAGTATTTATTGGAAAGACATAGTTTGAAATACAACATAAAGACATGGTAGACATTAGTAAAATAAATTCTTGTAAGTGTGTATGAACTAGGAACATAGTATTTATCTTGGTTTCCTGGGAATGTATATCTAATTGGGGAACATTTTTTCACTTCAAGAAGGCTCAAAACATTTGTTAAGGTAACAAAATCAAAATGCCTGCCACATTTCTGCCTAGGAGGTTTCAAATGAGTTTAAGGGCTCAGAGAGGAGGATGCGGGAAGAGGTTTCTAGGCATTTGTTGTTGTCGTTAGGTGTCCTGGAGTTGGTTCTGACTCATGGCCACCCTAATTAACGGAACAAAACACTGCCTAGTCCTGAGCCATCCTCACAGTCATTGTTATTCTTGAGCCCATTGTTGTAGCCACTGTGCCAATCCATCTCGTTGAGGGTTTTCCCATTTTTTGTCGACCCTCTGCTTTACCAAACACGATGTCCTTCTCCAGGAGCTAACCCCTCCTGATAACGTGTCCAAAGCATGTGAGACAAAGTCTCTCCATGCTTGCTTCTAAGGAGCATCCTGGCTGTACTTTTTCCAAGACAGATTTGTTTGTTCTTCTGGCAGTCCACAGTATATTCAATATTTTTGACAACACCATAATTCAAAGGTATCAATTCTTCTTCTGTCTTCCTTATTCATTGTCCAGCTTTCGCGTGCATATGAAGTGACTGAAAACACCATTGCTTGGGTCAAGTGCACCTTAGTCCTTAAAGTGACCCTTTTGCTTTTAAACACTTTAAAGGTCTTCGGCAACAGATTTGCCCAGTGCAATGCATCATTTGACTTCTTGACTGCTGCTTCCATGGGTGTTGACTGTGGAACCATGTAAAATGAAATCCTTGACAACTTCAGTACTTTCTCTGTTTATCATGATGTTGCTTATTAGTCTATTTGGTCCCCCAAAAATATGTGTCAACTTGGCTAGGCCATGATTCCCAGTGTTGTGTGATTGTCTACCATTTTGTCATCTGATGTGATTTTCCTATGTGTTGTGTATCCTATCTCTATGGTGTTGATGAGGCAGGATTAAAGGCAGTTTGTTGATAAGGCAGGACTCAATTTACAGGCGTAGGTTGTGTTTTAAGCCAATCTCTTTTGAGATATAAAAGAGAGAAGCGAGCAGAGAGACAGGAGAATAACATGTCTTTTGATGCCGTGGTTACTGCGCTGAGAAGTTCCTTGACCAGGGAAGATTGAAGACAAGGAACTTCTCCCAGAGCCGAAAGAGAGAGGAAGCCTTCTCCTGGAGCTGGCACCCTGAATTCGGACATCTAGCCTTCTAGACTGTGAGAAAATAACTTTCTTTTTATTAAAGCCATCCACTTGTGGTATTTCTGTTATAGCAGCACCAGATAACTAGGATAGTCCAACTGTGAGGATTTTTGAGGTGCAATCCATACTGATGGCTGTAGTCTTTGATCTTCATCAGTAAGTGCTTCAAGTTCTCTTCACTTTCAGCAAGCAAGGTTATGTCATCTGCATATCACAGGTTGCTAATGAGTCTTCCACCAATCCTGATGCCAAGTTCTTCTTCACACAGTCCAGCTTCTCGGATTATTTGCTCAGCGTACAGATTGAATAAGTATATGAAAGGATACAACGATGATACACACCTCTCCTGACAAAATCATGCAGTATTCCCTTGTTCTGTTCAAATAACTGCCTCTTGGTCTATGTACAGGTTCCTCATGAGCATAATTAAGTGTTCTGGAATTCCCATTCTTCACAATATTATCCATAACTTGTTATGAGCCATACAGTCGAATGCCTTTTCATAGTCAATAAAACACAGGTAAACATCTTTCTGGTATTCTTTGCTTTCAGCCAGGATCCATATGACACCAGCAATGATATCCCTAATTTATTCTAGGCATATGAAGCAGCATATGCAAAGGTCCTATGGTAAGAACATATGTAGAGCATATACCTTTCAGGTAATGTCAAGGATTGACCACCAAATGGTTTTAAGTTGAGGAGTTCTGTTCCATGAACATGGCACCTCATATGAATTTAAATAGATTTCTCTGACTGCATTGTGGGGAGAGGTTAGAGAGGAGCAGAGCTAGGTACAGGTGACCATCTTCTTTTCCTATATCTAATCTCATGCCATCAGGAACCCTGGTGGTGCAATCATTAAATGCTGGGCTGCTAACCAAAAGGTTGGCAGTTTGAACCCACCCAGTCGCTCTGCAAGAGAACAACCTGGCCATCTGCTCTTTTAAAGATTACAGTCTAGAAAAGCCCACGTACGGGTCAGTTCTACTCTGTCACATGGGGTCACTATAAGTCAAAAATAGACTCAGTGATACCTAACAACCACAAATCTAGTGCCAAGCATCACTTCTTCAGAGAATGATTATATTTATTTTGTTGGTTGCTGTCCTTAACCTGTCATTTGTTTCACAAGAACACTTTTAACATTGCATTGATTAGTACATTGATCTTATTAATGCTGTTTTCTTTTTGAACTTAGTTTTATCAGTGAAGGGCTATTGTATGCCCCGTGGTAGCACTGTGGCTTAGCTTTTTACATCTTTTGAATGACTGTTGAACACAGCCTAAGAAACAGAGGAAAACTCATCTGTTGAGTCTAATTCTCTAGCTCTTTTGCATGGCTGATATATGAGAGTAAAAAAAAAAAAAAGCATCTAATTAATTTGGTTGGAAAGAAGGTAACTACTTAAGTTTTATTGTTAGCTGCTAAAATGTATGATTAAGTGCAGTCTACAGTGGCCTGTATTTTAGAAGTAAATTTCTTTTCTTCCCCTGAAGTTCATTAATCAAGAGACAAATCATTTAGGGTGACTTAAAAGCCTGAGAAGGAAGGAAGCATATAAATTTTTAACTTGATGGCAACAGGTTTGGTTTTTATATATGCTATTATAAATATTGTGGAGCCCTGGTGGCCTAGTGGTTAAGAGCTTGGCTGCTAACTAAAAGGTCAGCAGTTCAAATCCACCAGCAGCTCCTTGGAAACCCTACGGGCAGTTCTACTCTGTTCCATAGGGTCACTACAAGTCAGAACCAACTCAATGGCACCTAACAACAACTTTATAACCATAATCATAAAGTGAATAAAAAAAAGAAAACAGAGACGGATTGGAGAAAGGGAAAAAAAAAAAAAAAAGCCTTGAGGAAGAGACAGACAGGCGAACAAAACCTAGGGAGAACCAGATGTGAACAGAGGCGACCACAGAGCGACTGGTAGAAGTAGAGAGAGGAATAGGTAGCAGAGGAGAGACAGTGGCTTAGGAGTTGATGTTTGTTTCAACCACACACACATCCTTCTATGACTGCTGTCTGTATTTTGGACTATTTTCTCTTCTCATGACAGTCATGTGACACCTCACATAGCTAGAAAACCACTCATCACGTTTTTTAAATGCCCTTTAAATTAAACTTCCAGACATTTTTCTGAATGGAATAGCCACAGCCAGGTGGGAGGAAACGATAGTTGGATTGTGGTTGTTTCATAATTTTGATTTTTCTAGCAGTAAATGCTACCTGTAAAAATGTTTAAGGTCTCTAATTATAGTTGATTTTTTTTTTGTTTTTGCATCTGTTTGGTATAGAATTTGTAAGAGATTAGGAGATAATCCAAAATAAGAAGCAAGAAAATCATTTCTAAGAATATTGGATATTGAGTAATTTGTCTTTTGGAGGCCATTTTGAGAATCAGATGAATACAGAAACCAAAATGTCAATGTTTTATATATAACAAGTATGAGGATATATTTTAGCCTCAAGAATCTTCATTAATATAAATTGGTTTATTAGATTTTTAAATTGAGATACAAGATATAGGATTTGAGCCTGTAAATTAAAATGTTCTTGGGATTAATTACAATGTTACATTTGCTGATAGATAGATTTTTAAAAATATATTTAAAAAGTCTAAGCTTTCATAAATCACTCTACTTATCGAAAATCTCTTGAAATAAAATTCCTCTAATGAGATTAGATGAAAATTTTAATGATGCTAATTTTTGTTATCTTAATTATTTCTGGAATATGTCCTTAAATTTTCTTTATAACTATATCGATAGAAAATGAACTTCAGTTAAAAAAAATAGCTCAAAGACTATTTTAATGTTATTAGAATAACAAGAATGGAAGCAAGGAATAAGTATATTATTTAGTAAGCACATTTACATGGTGATGAGAAACTGTGTTTGAGGAAGAATAAAATACATCCTGTAATGTCTTAATAGTCATAGTATACATTGTTGCTATTGCTAAATTCAATCGTGTGGAAAAGACATTTTTGCTGAAATACATAATGCAAATTTATTGACAGTCAAAATTTTACTTTTCTGCACACTTATTTATATGTTACACTTTTAATCTTTAAATTTCAATTGGTTTGCTTGTTTTAAACTCAGTTGCAGATGATGATTGAATTAACTATTCTTTTTAATTTAAAACCTCTTTGTTCAGTAAGGTCTCTCTTGTTTTATTTATCCAGTCCCCTAAATCCCCATTCCACACTCCCATTCAGGATTTCCTCAACCCTAGGTCACTGCTACCCTCCAACCTGCCACCATTCGAATGTGTTTGATGATATTCATTCTCAAACATTTTAAATTGATATTTTCCTACATGCATTTTTAGTTTACCTAAATGGTGTTGTACCATACATGTCATTCAGGTTCTTACTTTCTCACTCAGTACTATATCTTTGAGACCTCTTCATATTAGCATATGTACATTTAATTACCCAGTGACGAACAACTAGATTGCCCAAACTCCATTCATCACAATAAAATCATAGTGATGAAATCCTTGTACATTGCTCTTTATAGAATTGTGTGATAATTTCTCAGGGATTATACTTGTGAATGAAATTCCTGAATCATGGGTTATGCATATATTCTTTGATGGAGTACTGCCAGATTGCTTTCCATAATGGTATCACCAGTTTACAGACCCTCTTGCAATATAGGGGAGCTCCTGTATCTCCACATTCTAGCAACACTTGACATCATCCAACTTTCTAATTTTTGTCAATCTGTTGGAATTTAGGTGATATCACATTTTACTTGCTTTTTTCTAATTACTAATGAGTTTGCATATCTCTTCATGTATTTCTTAAATGTTTGGATTTTCATTTCTTTTAATTGCTCTGTTTATGCTATTTTTCTGTTAGGTTCCTGTCTTCTCATTGTTGCTTTGACAGTAGACATATGTAGACAATGTAAACCCTTGTCAATTTTAGACACTGCAAATAGTTTTGTACAGTACATTGCCATCTGCCCATAAACTTTGGCTATGTTGTAATTCATTGAAGAGAATCCATAATTTTGATGTAGTAGAAAATACAAATTTATATATAATTTATGTGTTGGGGGTTTGTTTAAAAGAACTCCTCATTTTCTATTAACTTTATAGTTTTACCTTTCCACTTAGATCTTGAATCCATCTGGTGTTCAACTCACCCTATTGTTTTAGGGAACAAATCTACTTTTATTTCTTCTATATACTGAATCAATCCATCACAGTGCCAAGTAATACTTTATAAATTTAGAGGTTTAGTGCATGGGTTTGTGATGGTTATCTCTCTCTTTTTTTTAATCTTACTAGTATTAACAACCTTTGTCTCTGAAAACATATTATTGGGTCTAGTTTTATTTCATTGTTGTTGAATCCAATCAACTTTTTTTTTTTTGTCTTCAATATATGTATTCTGTTTGTTTTTCTTTTACAGTGGATCTATTACTCATGTGTGTAATTAATTGCACTATGCTCTCATTTTTCCTGGCTATCGGCTATATTGTTTGGTGATGGTTATTGGAGACTGGCAAAAGCCAGATCCTATATTCTGTCCCTCCTTGCGAGTGAAAGAGGAAGAGAGGAATCATTTCCAGGGCAAAGAACTCAAGTACTAAATAACTGATGAGATTATCAAAATGCATTCTAGCATTTTCTCAATTACTGATTTTGGACACATTTGCTGCCTCCACCAAGCAAATACTGTAGGAAGGGATTTGTCTATAATATTTTTAGAAAGAAGCATCAAGACAAGAGGCAATCTGTCAGTCCTGGGAGTTTGGATAGGGTTATACAAATAAACTGCATCCCTTGTCACTAGTTTCTCAACCCAGCAGGGCTTTTGTGCTGCCTTGAAATTATTACAACCACCTCCTGCCCACTAGAGGTCCTCTGAACTGTTGCTTTTGATTTATATGGCAACGTTGTAAAAGAAGAAAGTAAAATTTATAACCCTTCTTCAACACATTCTGCCACTCACTGCCTTCTGGCTACCTCTGCTCCAGACTGCGACCTGTCATGCCAATCCAAGACAGCTTTTGATCTTTTTAAAGGTTTCCCAAAGGTTTTATATGATTTATCTCAATAGATGCTTTCCTCTTGCTCTGTAACTTCTCTAGGGTTGATTTTTGGGGATGAAGCCAGCAACCTATGCAGGTTTGCCATCCTAATTAGTCTGACAGAGAATCTTATCTGAAGATTCATGTGCTTATTACCTCCTTTCTTAACTCTACAGACTTTTTTTCTTTCTTCCCAGCACTACACACTTAACTTCTATCCTCTGGATAGTTATGCATGCCACTGTCAGACTGACATCCCTAGTCTAGCATCCTCCTCCAATTTTTTGATCAATTGTTTGCTCCTCTTCCCACATGACCAAAATCCATCTACCTCCACTCATTGGCTTATAGGATCACATAAGGGAACTGCCCAACCAATACCGCATAGAAAGGCTGCACAATAAAGGATGGGAAGAGGGGCAAGTGGATGGAAAATGTTTCCTTTTTTTCCAACAAAGATTCTACTTTAATCATCCATATGTAGCTACCAAATTGTTTAATATGGTCCCTAAAGACTCACTTATATATTTCTCTGCATGAAAATAAGTGGTGGAATAATTCAGCACATAATAATCTCAAACTTTCATTTAAAAATAGTTATGAAAAGAGCAATAAAAGGTAGATAATCAAATATGCATTATCTGCTATACTTGCCTTTAAGTGAATAAAGTCTAAATTTACATGGCAAGGAATTATTAAAATGCTAAGAAAAGAAAAAGATCTAGTAATATATAAAATAAAAATTCTTAATGGTTTAATTCATTTTCCGATTCTTTTGAAGACTATGACTGAAGGACACTAGTAAGAATAGAAAAGGCCACTATTAGAATTAGTTCTATATTTAGTCAGCAATTGAGAAAATGGTGGAATGCGTTTGTGTTAATCTCATTAATTACTAAAGTAATATTTTACATTGTGGAGGGTCATCAAACCTATGACACCCACTAGAATGCAAAACTTCATAAATCTTAAAAAGCCAAATCTAATTTTATTTCAGTTTTTTTTTTTTTTTTTCTGTTTATAAATACAGTACCTTAAACTTAGAGGAAAATAAATAAATAGCAGTAAATAACTTTCCACATAGTTTTAAAATGTGTTTTTTTAAAATAAATAATGTAAACATTATCAAAATATGCCACATATGCATACAAATGATTTAACAAAAGAAATGTCTAAACTCTTTTTATTAACAGGTATTCCAAATTGGCTTTCATTTTCTAATGATCATCACTTCTGAATTATGTACTTAAAAGTTTCATTTTATGAATGATTGTGCAGAGAATAAAAATCATTAAGTATAAAAATATATTAAAAAACAGATATTCTCAATTAGCTTGAAAAGACTCTTTTAAACTGGACTGTATGGAAATTAAAAAAAAAAATTAAAGCTCATGCTAAAAGAGATTCACAACCAAAGGTAAAAATATTTCTACTTGTATTTAATATGTGTATTTATATATTCATTTAAAAATTAATGAAAAATAGTAGACTATCAAGTAAATTTCAGTGTAGAATGAAGAAAAATTTAGTAGATAATTTTAAAACTTCAAAACATGTTACAGGATTATACTACTGATAGTTACACCAACATGTTATTTCCAATGCCATATTCTGTGAAGACTTACACAACTTACTTTTCTGACTAATGTCTCCTTTAAGAATAAAACGTGGTTGAGATTCTATGGAAAATCTAGGAAACGCAACACTATGAATTAAAAAAAAAATGGAGGTAACTTATTAAAAAAAAAAAAAAATTCAAAATAAGCTACTTCCCTTCCCAAGACTTCCAGTTTTTCATGTAGTTCGTCATATAAAGACTCAAATATTACGGATCATGAGTACATCAGTGTGTTGTGGGTTTGTCTGTATGTTTTTTGTGGGTGTGTACTTGTGCACTTTTATGTGCACAAATATAACTTTTGCACAAATTTATAATGCAGTTTTGGAAGAAACTTTTCAGGGAAAGAGTTGCACATGGTTCGAACTAAAATTATTTGTCATTTCATGTACTTTAAAGAGTGACATTTCCTAGTTGATGTTAGAGGAAAGATGCCATCCCAATGTAATTACATTGTCTGATATCAGGATCAAGAAAGGAAATAATAAATGTCAACATACCTTCAAATACATAGCCTACAAAATTCAGAAGTCCATGCTACAATGCAGAGAATGAAACTTAATAGAAGCTTCAAAATCAAAGGTTCTTACTCACTGATCTGCCTTAACACAACATGAAGAAATACCTGATTACTTAGTGTCCATTTTAGAGTGAGCTGAATATCTCTGTTGAGGAGAATACAAGATTTTCACTAAAATAGCTAGATGTTAAGTAGGAAGGAGGCTTCTAGTTAATACACTTTTCTATGTGCCTATAAAAGTCACTTCTGTCAAACCATATAGACAATCCTGCCTTCAGTACCTTAAAAGGTTCTTTTCAGGGAAATGAGAAGATTAATTAATATTCTCTAAAGTGCCTAACTTTAGCTACTTCAATCACCAGGGTAAAAAATTAGATCGTGTTGTAGGATATCTGACTTTATGTGCTATTTTAACCTAAGATTAATAGCATCATAGAGTTTGATCCAGTAATTTTCATGGAAATTCATTTTCTGCATAACTGGAAAAGAGCATAAAGATCATCTCATGACTAACTTGTTTATTGTTATTGTTATTTATTACATGGAGGCAGTTGTGTTCTTTTCTCAGGAATTATTAGAACCCAGGCACAATATGTATTTTTTTTAACTGTTTTTTTTTTTTTTTTTTTATATATAGTAAGGTTTACAGAACAAGTAGTTTCTCATTAAACAGTCAGTACACGTATTGTTTTATGACATTGGCTAACAACTCCACGACATGTCAACACTCTCCCTTCTTGACCTCGGGTTCCCTACTACCAGCTTTCCTGTCCCCTCCCACCTTCCAATCCCTGTCCCTGGGCTGTCGTGCCCCATTAGTCTCACTTTGTTTTATGGGGCTGTCCAATCCCCAGCTGAAGGGTGAACCTCCAGAGTGACCCTACCACTGAGCTAAAAGGGTGTCCGGGGGCCATACTCTCGGGGCTTCTTCAGTCTCTACCAGGCCAGCAAGTCTGGTCTTTTTTTGTGAATTAGAATTTTGTTCTACATCCTTCTCCAGCTCTGTCCAGGACCCTCTGTTGTGATCCCCGTGACAGCAGTCAGTGGTGGTAGCTGGGCACCATCTAGTTGTATTGGACTCAATCTGGTGGAGCAGGCACAATGTATTTTTATTTAAAAAATAGCTTTCTAAATGAACTGTGATGGTCCACAATATTCTATGAAGATTTTAGTCAAATTGCTTTTTTACATAGTTATTATACATATAATGATAAATGAATTGTTTTCCTTCTTTTTTGTTAAGTTATTGAATTTCAGGAACTAAAATTTCTTTCTATACACAGGAGCAGGAACATCAGATTGTGATTACAATGATGATAATGAATTTTACGTAGTTTTTAATTCCTTCGGAAAATAGATTTTTCACTAAAATATTATGTGGTGCTATTTAAACCTTGGGGTCAACGGTGGGTCAGTGGTAGAACTCTTGCCTTCCATGTAGAAGACCTGGATCCTGGCCAATGCACCCCATGTGCAGCCACCATCTATCTGTCAGTGGAGGCTTGCATGTTGCTATGATGCCGAACAATTTTTAGCAGATCTTCCAGAATAAGACAAACTAGGAAAAAAGGCCTGGCGATCTACTTCCAAAAATCAGCCAGTGAAAACCGTGTGGATCACAGTGGTCAGATTGGCAACCTATTGTGGCAATGAGGCAAATCAGGCAAACTTTCATGCCCTTGTGCATGGGGTCGCCATGAGTTGGGGGCCAACTTGTTGGCAGCTAACAACAACATTTAAACCTTAACATACATATATTACTGATATGCAAGATTTTAAAAATCTTAGAAGTTTAATAGAGAGATACTCAGGTTTGTCATGCACAAACTAGTTTAGTTTACTGCAAGGTAATCACGGCAAGGCACACAAGTAGAATACGGTCTGACCACATTCATTTAGAACCGGAAAATCACCATTAACAATTACAACGTTAGTTAAATGGTTAGAGTCTAAATCTTTAGACTTCAGGGATTATGTGTGAATTAGTCACCTTGACTCCACACAACAAGGGCCAATGTGTCATTAAAGACTATCATGCTATGTCTTTTCTTCAGGGTTAGACAGTAGCCTAATGACGCATCTTTTCTTCAAGGTTGGAGGTTAGGGAGGTTGTTTAGATTTATGTTACGTTTTCTCGTGTCACAGCATGCCAGGTTAACTTGAATTTAAAGGTTGTTTACGTTCTTTACATACTTTACATGCTCCTAGGTTTCTATGTTTAAGTTCAAAAATTTTCAAATAATTTCTTATGATTTACAGATTTCTAATGACTTACAGTTAATATAAGAGAGCCTCACAAAAGTAGACATATTTCTATTTCTAAATTCATATTATGTATTTTGAAAGCATAACAATGACGTGTCTTAGGGGACTTGAGAGCGTTATAGAAATATAAAGAACAATTACTGGATGATTATCGCAGCCCACCTTTTTATTGTGCCCTCCTGATCCAATTTTGATGTGATTATAAATGGATATGATAAGGACAATTAATAAAACAATGCTTGTAAACTACAATAATATATTTGAGGGCTTTTCCTGGATAGGTCATTGTGGTGAGTTCACACATTGTTAACTTAAATCCTGAGACTGCCTTTATGAGAACTGTAATTAACTTATATTAAAGATATTATTTTTGAAGTTTGTTTTATTAAAATAATTATAATAAATATGTTCTGAATAAAATTTGTGGTTAAAATGTGAAAAAAATTCACTATCTACAAAAAATTAATAATAACATTTTGGAATATTTTCATCCAACCATTTTTCTAGGCAAGTGCTTTAAATTAGTTGATCTAATATTATCTATTTGATGTTGTAAATGAAATTTAAGTTAATCCTATAAACATTTTCAAGTTACTACAAATCTTCATAAGAACAGATTTCAGGGTATTCTGTGTATTGCATATAGTTTATTTAGCTCTTAGGTTGTTTCCAATTTTTCAGTGTTCCTAATATCAGAGTATTGATAATTTTTGTTTGTAAAATATGCTGTAATATTATTATTTCTCTAGTACATTTCTAGAAGTAAGATAACTCAATCCATGTCAAAGGAATTTAATCTTTTTGTAAATTACTGATACATAATGTCAAAGTACCATTTTTTTTCCAATAGTGTTATAAAACTTTACAATATCTCAAGTATGTACAAATGCAGAATTCATTGCAGCAGTACTGAGTATTTTATTAATTTAATCTTTAACATTTTGGCTATTGTATTGTTTAAATTTCAATTTCTTTGATTTCAAAGGATCTTGAATATTTTAATTTCCTACATTGTGGACTGTGGGTTAGCTTAATTATTTGTTTATCAATTGGAGTTGAGGTGTTTCTCATATAAATTTATATGAGCATTTTGAATCATAAAAATATTTAAACTTTTTATGTTGAAATCATTGCCAATATCTTTCGCAGCTTTAATTTGCCATTTATCTTGGGTTATTACTTTAGATTTTGTATAAAAAACCATCATGGCTCTACTTGTGACTCTCACATATATAACATTTCATAGCAAAAAAATTCTCCTCAGTTACAAGAATAATTCCAATTTATTCCTCTGTTAGAGTGCTAATGCAGCCCCATGTTGATAGGAACTAAGATAATGAAATCAAATTGATTTCTGGGCTGATTGATGGACTGATTATTTTGATGGAAAACAAAACAAGCAAGACAATCTCTTCTGATTTAATTGATAAATGAATGAATTAACCCAGAGAATCAATTCACCTAGGAACCCAACAAGGGGTTTTGGTTAAGGCTTTGCATCTTTTCAAAATGCTAAAGAAGAGGCAAGGCATGCTGTTCAAAAACCAAAACCAAACCAAACCCGTTGCTGTTGAGTCAATTCCGACTAATAGCGACCCTATAGGACAGAGTAGAACTGCCCCATAGCGTTTCCAAGGGGTGCCTGGTGGATTCAAACTGCCAACGTTTTGGTTCACAGCCGTAGCTCTTAACCACTATGCTGTTTAAAAGGTGATTTTAATTCCCTCAGGAAAAGAAGTGCTTTACATGACCCCAAATTTCAGATGAAAACTGCAACTTGGATTTATATAACTACTTCATTGGTTAATCCTATCCTAAAATTTAACTAACCAACTTGGTTGGTTTAACATTTAACATTTTTATATTACTATGATGCTAATCTTTTCTACCTTCATTGATATATGAATACATTCTCTTTGATAAAACCTCCAGCAAGATGTGAACTGAGATAGTCCTCATTCATTGGCTCTGCTAGTAGTCTCATCAGAACCTTCCAGTACCTTTTTTCTTAAATGCATCTAGAAACATTCATTTGAAACAAAGTTTAACTATATATACTTCAATTACTTGCTTTTTATTACTTAAACATATGCCTTGAAGAACTTTGATCTTATCCCTTTGTTTTTTTTGCTTTGATTTATCTTCTGTCTTCATACTCAGAAAGCTGTTTTCTAATTAGTTGATTTTTTAAATATATTTTAAAAATAACTTCTTTTTAACACTGAACTATTTAAATCATTTAGGATTTACTTTGTTATTCGATATAGGATAATTTACATTGATTTTTTTCTCTGATGAGCTAATCACTTTTCCACTATTATTAATGAAATTATATATTGAATTAAAGTTCTGTAATATGTAGTATTACATACTATTACATAGTTCTGTAATAATATGTATTATTAATAATACATAATACATAGTAATATTATTGACTTGATGGCAACACGTTTGGTTTGGTTTTTGGTTTAATATGTATTATATTCATCATTAAATATCATGGTGATATGCTGTTATTGTTAGGTGTTATTATTGTTGATGGTGATGTGAAGCATATATTATTTTTGTAAAGGAAGTATCCTAGTTTCTTATCTATTTATATGTTTATTTATTTATTTGAACCAATTTTAGACTTTCAGAAAAGTTACAAGACTATTACAGGAAGTATCTGTATAACCTCACTCAATTCACACAAATGTTAATATCTGACATAACTATAGTCCAAATATGAAAACCATAAAAAAATATTGGCTGGGTACTATTAAAAATGAGCTCTGTGGTATGTAGTGGTTAAGTGCTCGGCTTCTAACCAAAACATCAGTGGTTTGGTTCAAATCCACCAGCTGCTCCATGAGAGAAGGATGTGGCAGTCTGCATCCCTAAAGATTTACAGCCTTGGAAACCCTATGGGGCAGTTCTACTCTGTCCTATAGGGTCACTATGAGTCAGAATTGCCTCAAAGGCAATGGGTTTTTTTCTAGGGATACTATTAACTAAACTAAAAACTGAATTTAAGTTTTCTAATTCTCCCACTAATCTCCTTTTTCTGTTCCAAGATTCTATGCAGGATCCCATATTGAATTTATTGTTATTCCTGCTAAGCGTCCTGCAGTCCATAATAGTCCTCTGTCTATTCCTATCTTTCATGGCTCTGACACTTTTGAAGAGTATTGATCAGATATTTTGATGAACGTCCCTCAGTTTGAGTTTGTTTGATATTTTGTCATGATTGATCTGAGGTAATGTGCATTTTCAGTAAGATTATCACAGAAATGATGCTGTCATTATTTGATGGGGTTCATGATATCAGTATGTCTTATAAAGGTGGTGTTGATCTTGATAACTTGGTTAAGGTGGTGTCTGCTAGTATCTGCACTGTAATGTTACTATCTTTACCTTTTTAGTTAATAAATATTTTGAAAGAGAGACTTTGGTATTATGCAAATCCCTTTACTTCTCAAATTTTTCCCCGTAATTTAGCAACCAACAGTAGAATTTGTCTACAACAATCATTACTGTGGCATTTGTATAATGGTGATTTTTTATTTTCCTCTTTTCTTCTATGTTTATTCATCGAAATTCTACTATAACAAACAGTTCTCCCTTCATCTGCATTTATTTAATAGATAATTATTTTATTATGGACTCATGGATATTTATTGTGTTCTTTGGGTTACAATCCAATATTATCATTATTTTATTTTTTGCTCTAATTGTTTCAGCTTTGACCTTTAAGAGCTCTTTCTTGTTGGCTCATTTCTTCTTTCAACAAGTCCCCATCTTTTCTTGAGCACTTCCTTCACTTCTGACACCACAAGATATTCTAAACTAATCTTGTATTTCTCCTGCCTCAGCTTTAGAATAACCATTTCTCCTAGAAGTGCTCATTTCTTTTATTAAAGAATGATCTTTAGAAACCACGATTTGAGGTCTTTGTGTGCTCATTGCTACTGGGGTGTCATTGGTTCTAGACTCTCTCAGTATATAGAGCTAGGGAATGTATGTACATAATTAAGCCTAAGCCTATAAACACATATATCTTTATTTATAGATCTAACTGTTGGGGTGATTCTAACATTACCAGATTTTTTTTAACCACCAATGTTTTTTATTTTTTTTTTTTTTTATTTTTTTAATATTTTATTGTACTTCAGGTGAAGGCTTACAGAACAGATAGTTTCTCATGTAACAGTAACACACATGCTGTTTTATGACATTGGTTAACAACCCCACAACATTTTAACCCTCTAAATACTCAACTTTTTTTTTTTTTTTTTTTTGGTGAAAATACACATAGCCAAAGATACGCCATTTCAAAAATTTTTTTTACATACACATTTAAGTGACATTGACTACGCTCTTCTAATTATGCTGTTATTCTCACTTAAGATGAAGGCTTACAGGACAAAATAGTCTCCCATTTGACAGTTAATACAAATGTTGCCCTATGACAATGGTTAACAATCTCACAACACATCAACAATATCCTTACTCTATTTTGTGTTCCCTATCATCAGCTTCCTACTCCCCTTCCGCCTTCTGGGCCTTGTCACTGGACTCCTGTACCTCGTTAGTCTCATTTGGTTTTACGGGGCTGTCCACTCGCAGGCTGATCAGTGAACATCGAAGGTAACTTTACCACTGAGCTAAAAGGGTGTTTGGGGGCCATACTCTCGGGGTTTCTCCAGTCTCCTTTAGGCCAGTAAATCTGGTCTTTTTTTTTTTTTTTGTGAGTTAGAATTATGCTCTACATCCTTCTCCAGCTCTGTCCAGAACCCTCTGTTGTGATCCTGGTCAGAGCAGTCAGCGGTGGTAGCCGGGCACCATCTAGCTGTACTGGACTCAGTCCGGTGAAGGTCTTGGTAGCTGTGGACAATTAGTCCTTTGGACTAATCTTTTCGTGGTATCCTGTTCTCTTCATTCTCACTTGCTCCCGAAGAGATGAGACCAGTGGAGTATCTTAGATGGCCGCTCACAGGCTTTTAAGACCCCAGACACTACTCACCAAGGTAGAATGTAGAGCATTATCTTTATAAGTAGTGTCATGCCAATTGAGCTAGATGTTCCCCGAGACCATGGTCCCCAGAGCCCTCCGTCCAGCAACTCAGTCCCTCGGGGAGTTTGGCAATGTTTTTTATTTTTAAGTTCTTTCTCCAACAGTGGGAATTCTGGCTCCTGTCATCTATGATATATTTATTTGCTAATTTTTCAATGTTAGTATAAACAATGAATAAGGAAGACTGAAGAAGAATTGATGCCTTTGAATTGTGAATTCGCAAAGAATTTTGAGTATACTATGGACTGCCAGAAGAACGAACAAATTTGCCTTGGAAGAAGTGCAAACCGAATGCTCCTTAGAAGCAAGGATGGTGAGATTACGTCTCACATACTCTAGACATGTCATCAGAAGGGATCAGTCCTTGTAGAAGGACATCATGCTTGGTAAAATCAAGGGTCGGTGAAAAAGAGGAAGACCCTCAAGGAGATGGATTGATACAGTGGCTGCAACAATGGGCTCAAGCATAACAACAATTGTGAGGACGGTGCAGGACCGGGCAGCGTTTCATTCTGTTGTGCACAGGGTCACTATGAGTCGGAAGCGACTCGACAGCATCTAACAACAACAACAACAGTATAAACAAAAAGCAGGTTCAACATTGCTAGCCCATAACCCTGTGAGAAATAAATTTATCATTTATTATTACATCACATGTATATAGTTCTAGGTTAAAGCTTTATAGCAACTAGTCAAGACATTGTTTCTAAAGTACTCAGGTTTAGTTCTAGTCTTCCTCCATACCCTTCAATGTAGTTATTTGTAATTCAGTTAGATTCATTTGTTAGTATTTGTATTCCATTTTCAGTTCCCCCCATCCTTGTTGTCTATTATTTGCTTATTTTGGGGCTTTGTGAAATATTATTATGGTTTTAAGAGTCATAAGCTTTGCTACTTTTTAAATATTTTTATTTTAATGATTTATAATTCAATTGTAGCCATATATCAGATATGCTCTGAAAAAGTTCCAGAATTGTGCATGGCATGTATTTCTGTAAATAAAATGAAGCAGTAAAAGTACTGTTAACACTGTTAATGTTTATATCTTTATTATACACATCTTTATTTTTTTAAACTTTTATTTATGCTATTTTATCGCTAATCTAAAAAGTAAGACAGAAGTCAGTAGGAGAGTATATGTATGTCACTAACGTTTTAAACACATCTGGAGTACTTCATCTCTCATAATATTAAGAGTGAAGAAGTAAACAAATATTAAAAGTAGTTCAAAGCTATATTGGAGTTAAAAGTAAAACCTGAAGAAGTGCTTTTGTGTTAAGTGTTCTGCTTTGAATTTCAGCAGTCACTGTTGGTATATTTTGTGTAGTAAATACAACATTGTTTCAACATTGATGTGCTACTAACGTGCTTCCCTTTAAATGATTTGAAATTCTGACCAGTTTATGCAGCGGCAGCATACTTTCTTGAGAAAATAAAAAACAGGTTGAAAAAACATTAATAAAACTTAAAAAAAATCCGTTTATGATGTCAACACACAACTGCAGTCCTGAGGTCTACATTTATTACAAAAATAAATATGCACTTAAGTCATATCCTTGCCATTAATACTGAGCACACAAAGACTAGTTATACATTCTATCTTTAAATAAAACACAAAAGTATGTCTTCCATCTGCACATAGTAGAATGAATGGATTTAGGTACACAAAAACTTACATCTGGTATTCAAATATTAGCAGGGGGAGTTTTTTAAATCATACCAGGTATCATGTAATTCCTCAATGTAAACTATGCATTGTAGTGTATTTATTAATGTTTAAAATAATTTTTAATATTTTCAGTTTCACAGGTCCTTGTTTAACTTCTAAGTCATAAGCCTTCTTTCTGAGTCACATATGCTTTTTCCTTTGTTTTGAAAGTACACTTCTGAATTTTTCTAGTGGAAAATGTGCCTTGCACAGTTTTGTTTGGTACTTTAATGTTATATTTAATATTTGTGTAAGCACTCTTTAACAGTTCTAAGAACAGTCTTTTCTAAAGCTTTTCTACCATATTACTTTTAGAAAAGTTGCGATAGGTCTGCCAAATGATCAAGGAAAACTCTTGGTTCTCCCATTTGGCCTTTACTTATGTAATGTATTAATACAACGTTCAGATTTGGCTGAACATATATCCATTATTTAAATTCTTTCAGTTTGGAAAAATAATATGAAAACTCAAGTTACCTCAGATGCCAGGGGATAATTATAAGAATACTTGAGGGATCACAAAAAACCAGCGCAAGTAATTGCATTTTCAGACTTTACAGAGAATGCATCTATACAGCTCAGCCATGTTAAAAATGCAATAGCTCTTCTAGTGACCTAGCACTGGCTATGGTGCCAAAGCAATTTTCTTGTCCTCTCAGTGATGTTCAGCCATTGCCCCACCATGTCATACACAGCATTGACTGTACATCATAATCATCTGCGGGGGTTTACAAAATACTGATGTCCGAGTGTCACCCCAGACTTTCAGATTTAATTGATCGGAGATGCATCATAGGTATTGACATTTTCTAAACTCTCCCAAGTGGTACTAAGTTGCAGTTAAGTTTGATAACATTGTGCTAGTGACTCCAACAGATTTTTGACTCCGATCTCCCTCTTTCCTCATCATTGCTCCTCGCTGCATCTAACACCCCCTCAACTCATCAGCTTCTATTTCTCTGCTACAATTTTTTTTATACTATCTTCTCTTTGCGTTTTGCAATCAAAGCCCCAAGTGAGAAGGGAGTTGATTGATTCAATCAGCCATAGTCAAAGTTAAAGGGGACAAAACAAAAAGCACTACACCTTATGTTTTAGGAATAGCTTGAGGGTTTCTTTCTTTTTTTTTTTTTTTTGCATTTGTTTGTTTTTCACAATGTGGCTATGGATATGGTAGACTCTCTGAGCCAATAGTCTCTTCCATGTAGCCAGTATTTACTTATTCACCATGTAATGAGATTTCTCTAATGATAATGTGGATATGGTAGACTCTCTGAGCCAATAGTCTCTTCCATGTAGCCAGTATTTACTTATTCACCATGTAATGAGATTTCTCTAATGATAATGTCATGCAGAACAAGGATAATGTCATGCAGAACAATTAGTGGACACTTCATGTGAATTAAGTTGCATTTTTTTAATAGAGGAAAATAACAGTTAAGTTTTGAGGGCATTATCTTATTAAATCCACTTTCAGAAAGTTATAGATATATTTTTAATTTGTGTTACACATAACAAACAAATGTTGCTATTTATATAAACTGGTAACTGATTTTTAATTATTACTATCAATATAGTCACATTTCAGAGTTTTTGCTTGTTTTTAAATAGAATCACTATTGAGCTTCAAGGAGAGTCACTATGATTATTACAGGATTCACAAGTTCTCCTTATTTGTTTATTCACAGGCTTTTATTTTAGAAACATGTTTAATATAAAATGAACTACACTGTAGATGTTTCCAGAAAGATCTATTTAACACTGATTTTGCAATTATACCATGAAATAGCCAATCGAGAAATGAACCAAAGAAAAATTTCAAGTCAAATGGATGAACTGGGATTATATCTTAGAAAAATCTTTTCTTTTTACAGTAGTCCGGTCCACTAGTTCCAAGAAGGCCTAGTAACTGTCTATGATATTATATTAAAAGAAGAACAACAAAGGGAATAAATGTTCGGTATATGCTGTATCAGATCATTTCACACAGCTGTTTAGAAGATGAAAAACAAAATATATATATAGTCCTTTCTTTTAAAAAGCACATGAATTTTATATATATATATACACACACACATATATATATGTTGTTGTGGTTGTTGTTAGGTGCTGTGGAGTCGGTTCCGACTCATAGCGACCCCTACATACCGCAGAACAAAACACTACCCAGTCCTACACCATGCTCACAATTGTTGTAATGCTTGAGCCCATTGTTGCAGCCATTGTGTCAATCCATCTCTTTGAGGGTCTTCCTCTTTCTCTCTGACTCTGTACTTTGCCAAGCATGATGTCCTTCTCCAGGAACTGATTCCTCCTGACAACGTGTCCAAAGCATGTAAGATGTAGTCTCACCATCCTTGCTTCTAAAGAGCATTCTGGTTGTACTTCTTCCAAGATAGATTTGTTTGTTCTTTTGGCATTCCATGATATATTCAATATTCTTAGCCAACACCACAATTCAAAGGCGTCAATTCTTCTTTGGTCTTCCTTATTCATTGTCCAGCTCTCGCATGCATATGATATGAATGAAAATACCATGGCTTGGGCCAGGAGCACCTTAGCCTTCAAGGCTACATCTTTGCTTTTCAACACTTTAAATCTTTTGCAGGAGATTTGCCCAGTGCAGTGTGTCTTTGATTTCTTGACTGCTGCTTACACAGGTGTTGATTGTGGATCCAAGTAAAATGAAATCCTTAACAACTTCAATCTTTTATCCATTTATCATGATGTTGCTTATTGGTCCAGTTGCGAGGATTTTGTTTTCTTTATATTGAGGTGTAATCCATACTGAAGGCCGTAGTCTTTGATTTTCATCAATCAGTAAGTGCTTCAACTGCTCTTCACTTTCAGCAAGCAAGGTTGTGTCATCTGCATAACACAGGTTGTTAATGAGTCTTCCTCCAATCCTGATGTCCCGTTCTTCTTCATATAGTCCAGTTTCTCCGATTATTTCCTCAGCATACAGATTGAATAGGTATAGTGAAAGGGTACAACCCTGACACACACCTTTCCTGGCTTTAAACCATGCAGTATCCGCTTGTTCTGTCAGAACAACTGCCTCTTGATTTATGTACAGTTTCCTCAGGAGCACAATTAAGTGTTTTGGAATTCCCATTCTTCTCAGTGTTATCCATAATTTGTTATGATCCACACAGTTGAATGCCTTTGCATAGTCAATAAAACACAGGTCAAATCTTTCTGGTATTCTCTGCTTTCAGCCAGGATCCCTCTGACATCAGCAAAGATATCCCTGATTCCACGTCCTCTTTTGAATCAGGCTTGAATTTCTGGCAGTTTTCTGTTGATATACTGCTGTAGCTGTTTTGAATGATCTTCAGCAAAATTTTACTTGCGTGTGATATTAATGATATTGTTTGATAATTTCCACATTTGGTTGGATCACCTTTCTTGGGAATAGGCATAAATATAGATCTGTTCCAGTTGGTTGGCCAGGTAGCTGTCTTCCAAATTTCTTGGCATAGATGAGTGGGCACTTCTAGTGCTGCATCCGTTTGTTAAAACATCTCAATTGATATTTGGTCAATTACTGGACCCTTGTTTTTCACCAATGCCTTCAGTGCAGCTTGGACTTATTCCTTGAGTACCATCGGTTCCTGATCAAATGCTACCTCTTGAAATGGTTGAATGTCGACCAATTCTTTTTGGTATAATGACTGTGTATTCTGTCCATCTTCTTTTGATGCTTCCTGTGTTGTTTAATATTTTCCCCATAGAATATATATATTTCATATTAACCAATTGCCATCAAGTCAATTATGACTCATAGTGACCCTATAGGACAGACTAGAACTGCCTCATAGGGATTCTAAGGAGCAGCTGGTGGATTTGAACTGCTGACATTTTGGTTACCAGACGAGTTCTTAACAGCTGCGCCACCAGGGGATACTGCATGATGTAAAGTCAGGAAAGGTGTGCGCCAGAGTTGTATCCTTTCACCATACTTATTCAATCTGTATGCTAAGCAAATAATCCAAGAAGCTGGACTATATAAAGAACAGGGCATCAGGATTGGAGGAAGACTCATTAACAACCTGTCTTATGCAGATGATACAACCTTGCGTGCTGAAAGTGAAGAGGACTTGAAGCGCTTACTGATGAAGATAAAAGACTACAGCCTTCAACATAAAAAAAATAAAGATCCTCACAACTGGAACAATAAGCAACATCATGATAAAAGGGGAAAAGATTAAAGTTGTCAAGCAGCTCATTTTACTTGAATCCAAATCAACACCCATGGAAGCAGCAGTCAAGAAATCAAAAGACACAATGTATCCGGCAAATCTGCTTCAAAGGATCTCTTAAAGTGTTAAAAAGCAAAGACGTCACTTTGAGGACTAAGCCATGCCTGACCCAAGCCATGGTGTTTTCAATCACCTCATGTGCAAGTGAAAGCTTGACAATGAATAAGGAAGACCAAAGAATTAACACTTTTGAATTATGGTGTTGGTGAAGAATATTGAATATACCATGGACTGCCAAAACAACAAACAAATCTGTCTTGGAAGAAGTACAGCCAGGAAGCTCCTTAGAAGCAAGGATGGTGAGACTTTGCCTCTCATACTTTGGACATGTTACCAGGAAGGTTCAGTCCCTGGAGAAGGACATCATGCTTGGTAAAGTAGAGGGTCAGTAAAAAACAGGAAGACCCTCAAAAAGATGGATTAACACAGTGGCTGCAACAATGGGCTCAAGCATAACAATTTTGTAAGGATGGTGCAAGACCAGGCAATGTTTCATTCTGTTGTACATAGGGTCGCTGTGAGTTGTAACCAACTCGACGGCACCCAACAACGACTATACTGTATTTTAAAACAACTATGCTTTTTTTCCCTTTAATTTCTAATATTTTGTACCATATTTAATACATTTATCCTACAAACGGTTTGCTGCTTTTGTGATTTAAAGATTATTTAGTATGAATCAGGGGTAGCTATTTATTTCTAATCAATATTACAGATTTGATCTTTCTTTGCAGACCAATGAACACTTGATTCTACTTTAGAATGTTTTCTCAGGATTTTGTAAATAGAACTCTATGGCTAAAATATAAAGAAAATGAAAATTCATTGTTTACACAATCTTAACAGAAAATACAAAATCATGCTCTGCTTAAGTATACTGTTACATAGGCCCAGATTATGTATACCCTACTGGAGTCAGGAGGTGGCCTATATCTCAGATGAGGTAAGTGATGAGCTCTACCTCCATCTTTCATGTTACTTTCTTAAAACTTAATAAGATATGAAAACAGCAGACATGATTCCAACAACACAACTTTCCAAAAAGATACTGAAACTGTTATGTATGTATATGTAATTACATATTTCTAATTACCCCTTCCAAAAATATTCCTTAGTATTTACTATGTTTCAGTAACTATTATAGAAGAAAACAAAACAAGGTCTCTGCCCTCACAGAGCTCCTATTCTAGAGAGGAAATCAGATAATAAGGAAGTAAAAATAAATAAACAAGATAATAATTGATAGTATGCTTCAGTAATAATTGAAATAAATACAAATATGGTTAAGAGGTACAGAGCAACCAGGTAGGACGATGAGAGAATCTCTGAAGTAGGGATATTTGAGATGACTATGAAGGATGAGAAGGAACCAATTATACATAACATTGTGGGAAGAAAATTTCTGAAAGGGGATAACAAGAGCAAAGGAACATAGGTGGGAAAGGGCCAGGGTGCTCATGAAAGAGAAAGTTTAAGTAAGTGTTGCTGGAACATAGTAAGCCAGGAAAAGAATATTGAAGTGGTAGGCAAGGGCAGATGCTGCAAAGCCTTGTAAGTTACATTCGGAGTTTATAGGTGATGTGATGTAGTACACCACTGAATGTTTTAAAGCCGATGGTAGCCTGGAATGATTTATGTTTTAAAAGTTCCCCTGCTGCATTTGCATAAAAAAACGTTTAACAAACAGCTCATCAAGAGAAGTGGTAAGATTTTACCAATATCCATACTTTCCATCTTTCTTTGAGTAATAAAATGATTGAGTTAAGCTGGACAAATAGCTGCCAAGTCGTATTTCTCAGTCTCCCTTGTAGGTACGTGTCTTAGTTATCTAGTACTGCTATAGCAGAAATGCCATAAGTGGATGGCTTTAACAAACAAAAATTTATTCTCTCACAGTCCAGGAGGCTAGAAGTCCAAATTCAGGGTGCCAGTGCCAGGGGAAGACTTTCTCTCTCTGTCAGTTCTAGGGGAAGGTCCTTGTGATCAATCTTCCCCCCATCTAGGAGCTTCTCAGAGCAGGAACCCCAGGTCTAAAGGACACGCTGTGCTCCCAGCGCTGCTTTCTTGGTAGTATGAGGTCCCCCCTGTCGTGTGCTCACTTCTCTCTTCTATATCTCAAAAAAGATTGACTCAAGATACAGCCTAATCTTGTAGATTGAGTCCTAACTCATTAACATAACTGCCTATAATCTTACCTCATCAATATCATACAGGTAGGATTTATAACACATAGGAAAATCATATCAGATGACAAAATGATGGATAATCACACAATACTGAGAATCATGGCCTAGCCAAGTTGACACACATTTTTAGGGGGACAGAATTCAATCCATAACAGTAGGTATGAGAAATGGTGTGGCAACTACTAGATCACATCTTTTCTTTAAAAAAATTGTCTGTTTGCTCATTTATCTTTTAATAATAGAAACACAAAAATTTTGTAGTGGTGACCAGCTTCACTCATGCAGACAAGGAAAAATATCTTGATTGGTGGAGAGAAAAGGTATAATAAATCTGATCCCTGATGAACTTATGGATCAGAACTGCCTGCCTGTCTTGGACCACTTGCCCACCTCTGGATTGCCAGAAGCAAGAGATATAAACGTCTATTGTTTTTCTTGAATTCCTGCTATTTTTGGTCTCTTTATGACCATAGTTTAGTCTATCCTTATAACAGTCACCCAAAGCAACTGTTCTGAAAAATTAAAATAGAAATCATTACTAATAGTGTATTCTCCTTAACTTTTACTTTAGTCCTACATCCAGTAGAAATAAAACTTACAATTTCAGTTTCATTTTATTAAGTTGTTAGGTAATTATGAAACAGTGTTATACCTTTAATGTGTATTCCATGACACCAACTGTACTTTCAGGTAGCAAATAGGGTAAATATATTGTAGGTGGTAGCATATCTCCATGATATCTATTTTCGGGGCACATACTGTAAAAGTGTCTTATGTGTAATCTCGAGCTTCCCTAAATTCTGTTTTCCCAACCAACTATTTCACAACAGTATTTTACTTGAACTGTCACTCTCTAGTGGCTTCTCTTGAATACAAAGCAGTCAAGCTGCCTCAGGCTTCCCAGAAACCCACTGTATCATTTGGTCTAAATAATTCCAGTTTGGTTTTATTTTTGCCACAGAGAATAGTACTATAAGGCAATAAGAAAAATTTGGGGTCAAATGCAATACACTTGGAACAACTTGAAAACATTTGGAACATACAAGGAGGTAAATGCATACAAGAGGACCACAATTAACTACATGCATTTAAACTGTGTTTGAAAAATTGTCTTACATTTGAGTTTCAGTGAGAAACGGGGTAAAGAAATATGACATCATTACTAAAAGTGAATACATTATTAGGCAACTTAGATACCTATTTTAAGCCTGGAAGAATATCATTTCAAATTCAGAAAACCACTTATAGAATACCAGTGTATAACATTTATAGAAATTTCCAAGTTTACATATTGATATTTACTCCTGCCATTGTCTGTCAGTCTATTCTTAAACCAGATTTCAGCAAAACTATAGAAGTGTCACATCTTCTCACCTATCCAAGGCTCTGAAACATTCATATAAAATGCATATAAAGGACTAATTAGTAGGGAAGAGAGCCAGGAGCTTGGGTGGTATTGCTCTCCATGAGGAGCAGATGGACTACCCACCTGGGGAGTTGTAATACGCACTTAAGTGAAACGAAGTCAGAATCCTCCAGCAGAGTCCACATTTAGAGTAAGCCATATTCAGGATTCCATAGCTTGTACAGTTTTCCTTCTGATTTTCATTCTCTTTCTTAGCTTTAATGTATTAATATTACATAAGAATGGATTGTCTACATTTTCATCTCTCAAGGATTCTATGATAATTATAAACATGGCAAAATTTTTCTATAAAGTTAAAATAGGCAAAGTGAATGGAGACATTAAACAATACACAATAGAAACTTAAATGGAACGCTTATGCAGAAATAGGATGTTCTGATTAATTCGTTTTCTGATGAACTGAATGATTATCAATCATATCCTGATGGGAAAGGCATTGTACCTATAATTATTAAGCACAAAGTGGGATCTCAAAGAGCATAAGATTAGTTAGGATAAATGAAAAATCATTTTTGTTTCAATTCTCATTGTCAAATGTTTTCCTAAAATGTATGAGACTACTTCCTTTCCTAAGTGAAGAAATTGATGATATGTGTTATTGTTAAGACTTTCAGGGCCTCTTGGTGTCTATTTTGAGGATTAGTCTTCATTTGTACTGTTGGAATTCAGTAAACACATTGAGCCGTTTCAGGTCAGGTAGGATGTCCAGCACTGGGACTTCAGAGATGATAAGACAATCTCTATCCTCCAGGAGCTCATAGGCTGTTGAGTCACAATCAGAGTCTCCTGACAGAAACTTTTATGGAAAAACTTCAGCAGCATGGTCTTGATTCCTGTCATAATCTCAGCCATTCTCTAGTTTAACATTCTCCCAGAATGCCCCTTGCCTTCCTGATAAAAGCCAAACCCTTCAGAATAATATCCAAGGCAGTTCATATCTGTTCTCAAGATTGAAAAAGAAAACTGGTCTTTGTGTGGGGACCGGGAGTTGACATGAGCAAAAGAGCCTGGGATAAGCAAGAAAGACTCTGAGATAAAATTAAACACAAGATAAATTAAAATCTACACTTAGAACATCTTAAAATAGGCTCAAAGAAGGCATTGTTACCTATCCCTCTAGAGAAATTGGAGGTACTGTTGGAAATAGAGGAAATTTTGTGTAGTCACTCCTACTAAAATAGGTTCCTAAAAATCATCATGCTATGCAAATTTGCTGATCAAAAACCAGAGGAATATGACACTCAAAGTCTCATTAATGGCACATTAAATAAGCAAAAAACAGGAACATAACAAAAAATGGCAGCACAGTTTTACACATAAGAAATGATTTAGAAATACATAAATGCTACAATAAATGTGGCAGTTTACCTCAGAAAAGATTTGAAGTTTGCCAGTGGAAGTGAGTGATGGAAGTGTAGCAGTTTGTGAGTTATTGTGAGATGGTGGAAGAAGAGTTGTTGGAAATTGGACAAAAGTTGTACTACCAGGCATGGATGGGCATGACTTGTAACACACACAGTAAACTGAGGAAGCTGGTAGGTGTTTAAGGTGTGTGCTTATCTGAGTTTTATGCATTCCTTTGCAGCTTGGTTCAGCTGCGTACAGTTTTTTCAGTTCAACTAGTGTTTCTGGCAGAAGATTTTTCACAGAAGAAAATGCAAAATTTGCATTATGCCTAAATTGTTCTTTAATATATCAATCACATTGGAACACATTTTTATTTTCAAAACAAGCATTACAGCAGAACTGACTGTATTTTGTAATTTTAGGTATTTTATCATCTCTATGAGCCACACGCTCATGAATTTATAACATTTTATTTCACAGTCATGGACAAAAGTCTGAAGATTCTAAGGCTGGTTTAGGAGAATATTTGAAATCTTTTCATTCAAAGGGTAATATGTCAATCAACTCAAAAGTTTCCTGATGGGCATTACAGCCTTGTGAAATAGGATTAGGAAGTAGGAGGGCATGGGAACTTGAAGCAGGCAGTGGCAGAGTATGGCCATCTAGGGTATATGGGAGCTGAAGAGGAACTGGAGATGAGAGCATAAAATATCTCATCATCCTAATTGTGCCTGGACTTGTTTCTGCTTATTTTCAACTAAGCAGAAATAGAAAGAAACTGTTCTCAGAGGTATTTTTGGCCTCCACAGCTGCAAGTGAATGTAGCTCTGTTTTGCATGATTTATAAAAAAATTAAAAAAAATGTATTTTAACATTAACTTCATTACAAAGGTGATTTCTCTGCAAGAGAAGACATTAATGATACTGCACAGGAGTGGTTCTGTTATACTGCTTGGAAACAATCCCCATAGCTGCAGCCAAGATAACAGGATGTTGGCTGTCAAGGGAAAGGGGAGAATCCAGCATCTGTGACAATGTACTTTAAGCTACATAATCCTTTCACATATGCCTACAATACCTGGCTCAGTATGATATTTCCTTTAAACAATTTTCAGAATCCCATTGTTTTGAACTTACAATACGTTTAATACAAGAATAGAAACTAAGGAAATTAATATTGTTAGAGATGAGATTGAATTGTATAATTTTTTTCAAGAAAATAAAAGAGGTAAGTGGCCAAAAATCAAGCAAAGTAGGTTTTAGCCTAGTAACAATGAAATTATCAGATCATGTAAAGGTGAATATACCATACACAGAAATATCACCAAATGAAATTATTCAAAATTTAGTTTCTTAATATACAAAGATTATTCCAGATTTTAGAAAAAACATTTTAAAAAATCTTTACTAATAAATTTTTTTGAAAATTTAGAAGAATTAATTCCTGTATCCTCAAATACAAATTGCAGATCACATCTACGCACATATGATGAAAGTAACACCATTTTTAAAAATTTAAATTAAATTGAAGCCTGTTCGCTTAAAAATAAAAAGTATACATACAATATATCCCTAATTCTTCTATTAGTCATGGTTATTACTGTTTTTTTGTTTTGTTTTGCCAAACTTCTTGTTTTGCTCCAAATTCTATTCTTGCTAATTTGTTCAATAGCTCTCTTTTTAAATGAACTTTTATTTTAACATATACTGTGCATAGTTCCCACAGAATCCTTCCTAAGTTATTCTAAGCCTTGAGTGTATCTACATGCATGACTGGTGGAGGGGAGAGGGCAGGGAAGTGGTGTGAGGGAACTAAAGTTTACTTTCTTATGACTTAAGAGTCATTCAGGTTTCCTGGGATCAAAATGAAATGCAGAGGCACAAGTTTTCAAGGAAATAAAAATGAGAGTTTTTATTTAGTATTACCTATCATTTCAGGCACTGGAAAAAAATCATGTGTCATGCACAAGAAATGTCTTTTAATCCTTTTAAGATCTATAAAAGCAACTAAATGTAGCAATGTGTGAAATGACCACCAGCCACCCATTTAAGTCATGCTCATACCACATAATACTTATGGTATAAAAACAAAATCTGCTCTGATTCATTGCACAACTGCCCCTAGTTGATTTAAGTAACCACTGCCTGAGAAGCTTAGGAGGATAAATTAACAAAATAACATATACACACACACACACACACAAACACAGATGCCATTAACTCCATATGCAATAACAAATTCAGCATTCTAACCATGACTGGATGGTTTCTGAGTTATAGATACATAGATCAAGAAGGCATGAGAAGGCTATGCACATCTGAAAAGTCAATATTTAAAATAAACCAACAAACAAAAAAGAAACCTCAGCGCTTTTCGAGTAACTACTGATGGTGTTTGTAAACTATTTCCAGTTTCGTTGGCCACCTGCTTTATTTATTTCATTCGTTTATTTATTTATTTATTTTACTTCCTAGAGTGAGAGAATACTGAATCTCAGCAACTGTGAAATCCAAGCTTCTCATTGGATAGATTTGGACTCTAAGAGAAAAGTTAAGTGCCTTGTCTTATGACTCATAATGATTATTTGTAGAGCTGGGATTAGGACCCAGAAGCAATACAATTCCCTAGTTTCTTAAATATATTAAACTCAATTTTACTTGGCTACACAGAGCAGATGTGACAGTTAATATTATGTTAAATATCAACAAGGAGTTGATGTATAAACACCCTGAACCTTACAATGGGAGGCGTTCAGCCTCTCAAAACACCCAGCTCTCTTTGTATTTCTGCCTCATGTACTTGCGATACAGGAAGAGAGGCAATAAAATATTAATGTTGTGAAATATTTGGAGTTACAAAAATAGGAAGAAAAAGCACTGAAATATGACTGCATGTCAGAACTTATGTGTTGAGGCCAGACTCCATTCCTGCGTGTCTCCTGCTGTGAAAGGGAGCTGGGATTCAGCCATATAGAATCATCTAGCAACAGAATCTAGCTAGATATATAACTCTGCTGCTAAATTGAAGACAAGAGTCAGAGTCCAGTTCCTACTTCGTTTCCCCTTTGTTTTATTGGCCTGTGTAACATTCAGATAAACGGAGCTTGGGATTTTCCAAAGGTTGAAGTCTCCTGCAATTTGTTTCTTTGATTTCAGAGATTCCACAGTTTTCGTAGCATTCTGCAGTGGGTTGGCTACTGAGTGGTAAAGTTGTGAGTCAGTGGGTACACAGCTTTCGGGAAGCCTCCTAACAAATGTTATCTTTTCTAGATGAATGATTCTACTCCTGCGTGTTAGCCCATGCTATGTCCAGAGCTTGAAATATTTACCACCCTAGGGTCGCTATAATTTGGAATTGAAGGGATGGCAACAGGTTTGATTCTGGTATATGTAACTTACCCATTTCCATTCCTCCTCCCACCCTTCCCCAACCAAACTTCCAAAATTGCCTAGCTTAATTTTCTCCTTTTTTTTGGTAAAACTGCCTTCAACTGCTTTGGGTAGAAATAATTGCTCCTTCATTTGTGATAGAGTAGAATTTGTTCTGACCTCTATTGTAGACCTTATCTTCATGCATTATATTTGCCCTTTGTCTCCTGTGTTAGATGTATATGGGCTCTGTCTAGAATGACACTTGGCTCACAATAGGTACTAACTTATATGTGCTGATTGAATGAATGAAATGTTTAAAGTTCAGTCTATCTTATATATAATCAACCTTTATGCACTTGGTCTCATTCCCTCTATTTTTAATCTTTAAAAAAAACTCAAAAATAATTGTTGTTGATTGAAAATCTAATTATTCTGTCAAACCACAAATATTAATTAGGCATTTATTACATTCCAGGGACTCTTCCAGATATTGGGGATAGCAGCAATGAAAAAAAGCACAATGACCATGCTTGTGTGAAACTCATGAACAGTATACAAATAACCAAATGAATATATGTCAGATAGTGACAGGTTCTATAAATAAGAATAAAGTAGCTTAAGAGGATAGAGAGGTGGAACACTATTTTATATAAAAGGTCATAGAAGACCTCATTGCAAAAGTGATATTTGAGCGGAAACAAAAAGAGAGTGAGAACAATAAGTTGGTATACTGAGAATGAACATACCAGAAAGTGGAAACAAGAAGTGGCTGATGTGTTGCAAAAAAATCAGGTACACCAGTCTGGCTGGAGTAAACTGGTTTTGGTGGATGTTGGTAGCAGATAAAGTCAGAGAAGATATGGTGAAGAAATAATATTAATGTAGGTCAGGAGCATATCCCTTTCATTACCATTGGATTAATGATACACCAGCTATTTTTTATGTCTCTGGACCTCAGAGGTAAGGCATTAGTTCTAATGCATTTAGCGTTAAGGTAAGTCCCTTTTAAAATATGTGAAGCTCCGCAGACCAGAGATGGAGTCTCATTATTGTGTAAATTGAACGTTCTATTAGGTAGTGTTTCCTGAATGTGTTAATTTTGTCAGCTTTTGCCTTTTTTCCCTTTATTTATGTGAGATAAGGCTTGCAAGCATAACTATGGCTTTCCTGCATGATATTTAGGGATCTCTGATGGATTTCTTTTGGTTTTTCTGTGTCATATTTGGGAAACCAGAGGTTCCCCATGTAACCTAATAGAAAGGTGCCCACAATAAGTTATTTATATACCTCTCATTGGTATATTGTCATACCATAGATCGGTGGCACTATAGTGTCACTCACCTCATTGGTGGCTTGTATTACCAGACCATATTTCTCAAAATCCATATTACCAACCAAAAATTTAAAGACATTTAATTAGTTAGCACGCACTCCAATACTGAAAACACATGTCATCAAAAAAATAAAAGAAAAAATTAAGGGAAAAAAATGTAGTAACAATAAGGATATGGAGAACTATGGGAGAGTTTTTAATAAAAGAATGATAGGATTTACTGATATTTCTGAAAACATTTCTTTCTAGTTGCTGTGTGATTAATACACTAGTAGTAGGAGTGTAAACAGAAAGACCACTAAGTGCACTATGGAAGTAGTCCAGTCTAGAAATAATGGTGGCTTGGAGCAGAACGTAAACCCTAGAGATAGAGAGCAGTGATAAGTAATGGGATGTATTTTGAAAGTAGAGCCAACAGTTTTTGCTGATTAATTGGGTGTAGGTTATAAAAAAGAGAAGGAAAAAAAAGAAGATTTCAAGAGTTTTGGCCTAAATTATTGTTATATTCTGAGACTGAGAAAACTAAGAAGCAGATGTGGAGATGGAAGTTGAAAGGTTTGTTTTTGGACATGTTAACAAATTAACATTGAGATCCTATTAATTTTTTTTTTTTTTTTAGTAGAGATGTTGATGAAGTATTTGGATATACAAATCTGACTTACGAAAATTTACAGTTACAAAAAGTAATCATCTTAGTTCAGCCAATATTTATTACAGTTGAGAAAATCAGTATTTTTTATATAATTTTATTTATTTTGTTGTTGCTGTTGAGAATATACACAGCAAAGCATACAGCAATTCAACAGTTTCTACATATACCATTTAGTGACATTAATTACATTCTTCAAGTTGTGTAACCATTCTCAGCCTCCTTTTTTGTGTTGTTCCTCCCCCATTAACATAAATTCACTGCCCACTAAGGTTTCTATCTAATCTTTTGAGTTGCTGTTGTCAATTTGATCCTATGTAGATAGTTCTTAAAAGAACATAATGCTTACGGCAGAAATTTTTTACTGGTTAAGCTAAACTATTGTTTGGTTTTAAGATTTCAAGGGATTTAAGTTTTACAGGTTATTTCAAGGCAATAGTTTCAGGGGTTCATCCAACCTTCATGACTCCAGGAAGTCTGGAATTTATGAGAATTTTGAATTCTGCTCTGCATTTTTCCCCTTTTGACAAAGATTTTTCTATGGAATCTTTGATCAAAGTGTTCAGTAATGGTATCCAGGCACCATCCAATTCTTTTGTTCTCATGGCAAAGGAAGCAGCTGTTCATGGAAGCAATTAGCCACACATTCCATATCCTGCTCTCATTCCTGACTCTCCTACTTTCTCTGTTTTCCCAAATGAATAGAGACCAATTGTGCCTTGGATGGCCACTAGCAAGCTTTTAAGACCCAAGGAACTACGCATTGAACTAAGAGGTAGAACAGAAGCACTAAACGTGTTATTAGGTCAATTAACTGGGATGTGTCATGAAACTATGACCCTAAACCTCCAACCTAAGAAAACAAATCCCACGAGGTTTTTGGTTGTACGTAAGCAGCCTCAGCAGGTACTCCTTTTTTTTTTTTTTTTTTTTTGGTAAATATATCTATCATATAACTTTTGCCAACTCAACTTATTATAGTTGTACAACTTATTGACAACAATTATAATAATCAGCTGGCAACCCTACCCTTAATCAACATGATATTTCCATCACCATTAACTCCCTCTTCCTCCTTTGTCCCACTCTTAGTAACTACTTATAAACTTTGGTAATCAAACAATATGCTATTAAACTATCAATGGGTCAAGAAAAAAATCAAAAGAGAAATTACAAGTTTCTTAGAGTCAAATGAAAATGAAAACAAAACACACCAAAATGTATGGGATGCAGAGAAGGCAGTACTCAGAGGGAAACTTATAGCAATAAATGTCTACTTGAAAAAAGAGGAAAGATCTCAGATTAACAGCCTAACTCAACAAGTCCAGGAACTAGAAAGATAAGACCAAACTAAGCCTAAACCTTCCAGAAGAAAGGAAATAACAAAGATCAGAGTATAAATAAATGAAATTGATAACAGTAAAATAATAGAGAGAATCAGTATTAAAACCAGAAGTTGATTCTTTGAAAGATCAAAAAAAAAAAAAAAAATTGACAAACCTTTAGCTAGACTGACAAGGGAAAAAAGAGAAAAGACGCAAATATCCAAAATAAGAAAATAAGAGGGGACATTGCAACTGGTCTGATAGAAATAAAGATATTTATGACAAAATATTAAGAACAACTGTACAAGAACAAACTGGATAAAACAAAAAACCAAAAACTGGATAATCAAGATGAAATGGATAAATTCTTAGAAGCACACAACCTATCCAAACTGACTGAAGAGGAAATAGAAAGTCTCAACAGACCCATAACAAGTGAACAGATTGAGTCAGAGATCAAAAGCAACCCAGCAAAAAAAAGTCCCGGCCCAGATGGCTTCACTGGGGAATTCTACCAAACATTTAGAGAAGAATTGATACCAATGCTGTTTAAACTCTCCAAAATATAGAGAAGGAAGGAATACTCCCTAATTAATTCTATCAAACAAACATAACCCTGATACCAAAACCAGAGAAAGACAACACAAGAAAAGAAAAATACAGGCCAATCTCTTATGATTATAGAAGGAAATAGCCTCAAGAAAATACTAGTGAACAGAATCCAACAGCATATTAAAAGAATCCTATACCATGACCAAGTGAGATTTATTCCAGGAATGCAAGTGTGGTCCAACATTAGAAAGTCAATCAACATAATACACTACATCAATAGAACAAGGGAAAAGAACCACAAGATCATCTCTGTGGATGCAGAAAAAGCATTTAATAAAATCCGACACACTTTCTTGATGAAAACCCTAAAGAGGATTAGAATAGAAGGGAAATTCCTCAATATGATTCAGGGTATATATGAAAAGTTAACAGCCAACATTATACTTAAAGGAGAAAGACTGAGAGCTTTCCCTTTGAAATTGGGAACAAGACAAGGGTTCCCGATCTCACCACTTCTATTCAATATTGTTTTAGAACTCCTAGCCAGAGCAATAAGACAAGAAAAAGAAATGAAAGGAATCCAGATTGGAAAAGAAGAAGTAAAATTATCCCAATTCACAGATGAAATGAGCCTATAGATAGAAATTCCCAAAGAGTCCACAAGAAAACTTCTAGAGATTATAATGGAATTTAACAAAGTTGCAGGGTACAAGGTCAACAAATAAAAGTCAGTTGTGTTTCTGTACACCATTAATGAGAAATCTGAAAGGGAAATTAGGGAAACAGTTCCATTTATAATAGCATCTAAGAAAATAAAAGACCTAGGAATAAACCTAATCAGGGACATGAAGGGCTTATATAATGAAAACTATACAACACTCCTAAAGGAGATTAAAGAAGACTTAAATAAATGTAAAGATGTCCCATGTTCATAGATTGGGAGACTTAATATTGTTAAGATGTCAATACTACCCAAAGTGATCTATAGATTCAATGCAATCCCAATCAAAATTCCAACAACCTTCTTTACAGAAATAGAAAGACTAATCCTCAACTTTATATGGAAGAGCAAGTGGCCCCAAATAGCTAAAGCAATGGTGAAAGAGAAAAAAAAAGAACTCATACTTCCTGATTTTAAAACATACTATACAGTTACAGTAATCAAAACAGCCTGGTACTGGTATAACAATAGATACATAGACCAACGGAATAGAATTGAGAGTACAGAAAGAAACCCACATATCTGCGGTCAAGTGATTTTTTGACAAGGGTGTTAAGTCCATTCAATGGCGAAACAAGAGTCTCATCAATAAATGGTGCTATCAAATTTGAATTTCCACGTGCAGAAAAAGGAAACAGGATCCATGGCTCACACCATACACAAAAACAAATTCAAATTGGATTAAGGACCTAAATGTGCAAACTAAAACTGTAGAATTCTTGGAAGAAAAAGCAGGGGCAATGCTGTCAAACCTAGCTTTCAACAATGGGTTATCTAATATAATAACAAAAGCACAAACAGCAAAAGAAAAACAAATAAATGGGGCCTTATAACAGTTAAAAGCTTTTGCTCATCAAAAGACTCTACCAAAAAAGACAAGCTACCAACTGGGAGAATATCTTTGAAAATCAGTATTTTGAAAAAGGTTTATTTTTAAAGTAAAATAAAAAACCTTGCTCTGAGGTCACTCACTGCAACATGTAAGGACAGAAATAGAAAAAAAAAAAAAGCCAGTTATTTTTACTCCCAATCCAGCACTGTCTCCATGATATTACCAGCAGCATTTTTTAGTTCCACGTGCAATTAGTAAACAGTAGTTGGTAACCTAATGCAACAAAAAAGTGAAAAATCACAAGTCTGGGTCCTGCACTTGGATTACAAAGATTCCAGCCTGAGGTCCTTGTTCTCCAAGATACTATCATAAAATTTATAAACACGACTTGATGGTTGCAAACATTGCAAGGTAGAATAATTTAAGAAATTTAACAGGTTCTTTTTTCTCCTAAGATATTTTCAGAGCTTTCATAGCAAATCAGATGGTGCCATGCTGCTACCTGGAAGTATAGCAACACAATGCCCACGGAATCAGGCATTCAACTTCTCCCTGCTCACGTATCACCTGGCTGCTGACTCAACCCCTGTTGAGTCCAAGACAATGTTTTGTCCATTTGAATATTTGGTTGAGATTAACTTTCTATGTTTGGCACTCTGAACAAATTTATACTTCAAGACGTTCTGAAGGATATGATCAGTGTGTTGTTCTTCAGCTCACTTTGAACAAGGTTTGATTTTTTTTTTTTTTTTTTTTTGAGTTAAGATCAAAGTCCTTGTGTTTTTCCTCTGGGCTGTTTTTGCATTGCAATAGCATAGTTGTCAAAAGTGGCAACAGAGAATGATGCAAAGCAATATTATTGATAATATATACAGATATTCTACTTATTTGTAACACATATCATGACTACAGAAGTATGGAATAATCTTTTTTGGACTCTTTAAAATCATTTCTAACTACTGTGGATTGATCTTTTATCATGATCTCTTGGTACGTTCTATTCATCACTGAAGCAGTTGATTAGCTGAAACTGCAGGAAATAATAAAGTAACTTTGGAAAACAAAAAAATATTCTATCCATCAAGAAGTTCATGCTAAGACTGGAGAAACCCGAGAGTATAGCCCCCAGACACCATTTTAGCTCAGTGATGAAGTCATTTCCAAGGTTCACCGTTTAGCCGGGCAGTGGACAGCCCCGTAAAACCAAACGGGACTAATGAGGCACAGCAGTCCAGGGACAAGGGCCAGAAGGCAGAAGGGGTCAGGAAAGCTGATGATAGGGAACCCAAGGTTGAATAAGGAGTGTTGATGTGTTGTGAGGTTGTTAACCATTGTCATAGGGCAACATGTGTACTAACTGTTAAACGAGAAACTATTTTGTTCTGTAAGCCTTCATCTAAAGTGAGAATAGCAACACAACTGGAAGAGCGTAGTCGATGTCACTGAACTGTGCATGTAGAAATTTTTGAAATGGTGTATCTTTGGCTATGTATATTTTCACCAAAAAAAAAAAAAAAAAGGTCGAGAAGGGAGAGGGTTGACATGTTGTGGGGTTGTTAACCAATGTCATAAAACAGTGTACTACTGTTTCATGAGAAACTATTTGTTCTATAAGCCTTTACCTGAAGTACAATTAAAAAAAAAAAAGAAGTTCATGCTATTAGGGTATTGCAGTATGAACCCACTGAAAGTTGCTGGGTGTCCTGGTGGTTTAATTCCTTGACCATAGCCAAGACACCGCTCAGTAGCCTCAGCAGATTTCAGGAATAGAAAAGACAGGGCAGATTTGCCATGCACTGATACATTATAAATGTTCTTAAGCACTCAGTGTTCAGGGAGTCAAAATGCAATCAAAAGCAACTCTTAAATGTACTAAGTTTCATCCTGGTAATACTTTCAATTAACAAACCCTACTGCTGACTAAAGCAAGCAAAGATGAAGAGCAGGAGGAATCTGTAGGGGGCCTTTATTCACAGCATTTGACTCATTTTGTTTTAAATCCTGCTAATAATATTTTAGAGATTAATTGCCACACCCAAAACGTAATAAAGGTTACCTTATGGACAGATGCTAAGTATTAATGAATACTTTATACTAAATTTCAGTCTAATATTAAAGGATATTTTGTCCGTCACATTAAAATGTAGCAAAATAAAATTCATTAGAAGGCAGTTTAAGTTTCTTACTTGTAAATGTACTTTCTATATATTTACTATGAAAAAAAATTAAAAAGCAGGTAAAAATAGGATGTCATCTCCCTTGTGCGTATGCACCAGTTACTATGGCTAGAAAAAGCATGGATGGAGATAAACACACTTGCAATTTTTGTGTTGCACTGATACATTCCATCAGTCAGGAATGAAAGCTACATCTTTTGTGTTTAAGGAATAAAAGGTAGTGCTATAGATTACAGCGCCCTGAAGGCACTTCTGGCAGGTACAGTAATTTAAGTAATCCTAAACACTCACTAAGGCAGCCAAAATATGAGGCCAGGTGGGTAAAAGTACCAAGTAAAATAGTTTTGAACCACTTTGCTTTCCTAACAGTCTTAAAAAACAGAAGGGATTTCCATCTCTCTCATGTGGCTCGGTATGACCCCAGTATAAAGCAGGGATGGAATTCTCAAATTCCTTTCAACCCTGCCCGTTGGTTCTATGATTTAGAAATAAAATCAGAGGCTAATTCGGAAAAGTAGAAATAGTGTCCAGGAGAGGGCACTGGAAAGGCAGCACTGCAGTATTGGGTTGGATTCCTATCTTCCAAAGATGACAGGTAGCTCTTTCAGAAAAAGAAAAAAAAAAATAGGAAAAGTTTTTTTTTCCTAAGCACAAGTTAATAAACAATGTTTGACAGTTATTCTTCAAGTACAATATGAAATTTGCATTACGACTGTTTCCAAATTTAAGTTTTTAAAAATTAAGATTGTTATAATGTGTTGCCTCATTCGTCAGTAAAGGGAACCAAATTCCTGTAACATAATTAGAATTGCCAGTTTACATTGGTTCTCATGGATAGCAGAGCAGATATTAAATGATTTCTGAGCTTCAATATTTTCTGCTAACATTATAAACTAAATATGGCATCCGATTTTGTGCTGCTTCTGTTTCCTCAGAATAATATTTCTTGAGAATCATCAACTTTAGAGCATTACCAAAATGCTCATACCATGATGCAAGCCCTAAAGTTTAAGTTTCAAGATAGCATGATCTCTGTACTGTAAATAAATACACCAAAACCAATATTGACAAAAATGGCCCCTTATGACAACTTTTTTTTGTCCTCTAACTTTATGTAGACATATGGAAAAAAAATATGATAGAAAAGTTGACAAAACTTCCTGATAATGATTGAACTTCAAAATGTTACAGAAAAAGCACAAAAGATAGCCATAGAAGTAGGAAGGAATTTTAGATGAATGATAGATACAGGGCATTGAAAAAAGGGCACAGTCTATATTTCATGCTGCCCTAAATCTTTCCTAGGACAAGGCTTATATGCTAATGACAAATAATGTTTACTTCATGCTGCGCTTTCCTTTTCAATGACTAAGAGCATCACATGTATCACTCCACACCCTTTGTAGAACCACTTGGGCTTACATCAAAGAAGGCCCTAAAGACACACACGCACACACCCACAGACATACACACAAAGGCGTATGTGGATGATATTAATAAACATAACTTGCTGGAAACTGTGAATTTCAACATTCCTGTAGTTTTGCATTAAAGATCATTCAGGCTGAGTGGACATTTGCATTTCTTTAACTTCGTAGGATTCACAACATCTGCTACTCTTTGGAAAGGTAGAAAACCCAAAGACGAGAGAGGCTTTTTGGCTTCTATACACCTCTCCTTTGAAAAAGGGCTAAATCTCTTTTTTTTTTTTTTTTAATTTTAATTCCATCCTATTCCATATTCTTATGGAATGCACATAGTAATAGAGCTGAATCAGTTGACCAGTCACAGCTGTGTCCATGATGGTGCTCGCTAGTAATCCATCCTCCGAGGGGTGGTGGGGATTCTCAGAAGGAAAACTGAGAGCCGTACCTTTCTCTCCCCCTCGCAGAACAAAGGTTCTGCAAAATGATTAGTCATCATCCCAGCGGTTGTTTGGTTTCTCTAAGTCTTATTGGAAGCTGCCAAGATGTAGTCAGATGCTAACACCATGATACGGAAGCATTTAAACACTGGAGACTGGCAGCATGGCAGCAGAGACCAAGCGTTTTTATCTCAAGCCCTAGACAGCAAGGCAGCTGAACAGAGCAGTTTAACTCGGGGGGACAGCAATGAAAAGTGTGGCAGCACATGACAGCACATATTGGAACACACTGACGGACAACATTTGGCTTGTATCATGACACAGATTCAAAAGCAATGGAAAGACAGAAAATAAGCTTCTAATTTCCTTCCTAGAAATTAGATCCAGCTTCTGACTACTGTTCTGTGTTGGTTAGGACTTGAATACATAAAAGCAGGGGAACTTTAATGCATATCTGGTAATGCAGTTTCCTTTTTTCTCCTCTTTCTTTCCTTTTTTTTTTTTTTAATTTTTGCAGTGTACCTCTTTCAGTGTAGATGGAAAAAAAAATCATCTCTATTTTTCAAATGACTAGTTTCATAACTCATATGAAACTCGATTTATTCTTTGATTAATGCATTTATTCATTCACTCAATAGTACCTACAATGATCTAGAAGTTCTTTATATGCTGGGGATATGTCAGTGAGAAAAACAGAAATTCCTGCCATCCTGTAGCTTACATACCAAAGTGTGGTGAGAGAAAATAAATAAATATGCATAAAATATATAATCAACCAGATGGTATGCAGACCATGTAGAAAAATAAAGCAGGAAATGGGGTAGGGAGTACTAGCTCGGGTTTAGCCAAGAGTTGCCTTTTGAAAAAGAGTGCTAAAGGAAGATAACTAACTTTTGCAGAGAGACTTGCAGGAGGTGAGGGAGCAGGCTGTGTGGCTGGGAGAGCATGTTCCAGGCAGGGAGACGGGCAAAGTCAAATATGCTGAGCTGAGCATATTTGCTGTTTCTTGATTATTTCCAACCTGATATCCACACTGCTCCCCACTTTTCTTTCTTCCACCTTTTATTTGTTTCTTCATTTAGCAAGCACTTTTTGAACATCTATTATAGGTACTATACCAGCCACTGAAAATAAAGAAAATGAGGAGGATTTATGGTCAAGAGGGGTATATGTTATTATTGTTAGCTGTTCTTGAGTTGGCCCCTTACTCATGGAGACCCCATGTGTTATAGAGTAGAACTGTCACATAGGATTTTCTTGTCTGTAATCTTTACAGAAGCAGATTGCTGGGTCTTTCTTCTGCGGAGATGCTGGGTGTGTTAGAACCACCAACCTTTTTTTAGCAGCTGATTGCAAACGAGTTGCACCACCCATGTTCTTCAGAGGATGATATCTTTATCAGTTCACTCTTAAAGTTCTCCTGTAATTTATTTCCCCAGATTATTTCGTGGTGGTCATATATTTTCTTTCTGTCACCCAGCACTCTTGGAAATATATGAATCTGAGAAAGATACTCTATCTACTTAATTATTTTCATATACCTAATTATTCCCAAGCTCCCTTCCTGTAAGATGGTGGTAAGGTTACTCCAAGCTCATTCTAAGACTTAGAAAACGCCCAAAGCTCTTTGCGCAGGGCTCTAGTGGCAGCTGAATTTACTGAGTCTAAGGTCACCATTCTGCTCCTACCTGCTGCCCCCAACTGGCGTCTCTTCCAACAGAGTGCTCACTTCTCTCCTTCCCTCTCTTCCCCTCTCGTCACGTCGCATTGTCTCCAGGAACTCAAGATTCCTCACTCTGCTAAGCAGAGGGTTCAGTTCACTCCAATTGCTATTCCCAAACTCAGCTCCAAGATCCTGTTATGCATATGCAAGATTTATAAAGGTTCTTAGAGCACTGGTGGTGCAGTGGCTAAGAGCTCAGCTGCTAACCAAAAGGTCAGCAGTTTGAATCTACCAGCCACTCCTTGGAAACCCTGTGGGAAGTTCTACTCTGTCCTATAAGGTCGCTATGAGTGAATCAACTCGACGGCCACGGGTTTGGTTTGGATAAAGTTTCTCAGCTGAAATAAAATAGCCTTCTGCTACTTTAGAGCCCTGGTGACACAGTGGTTAAGAGCTCAGCTGCTAACCAAAATGTTGGCAGTTCGTATCCCCAGCAGCTGCTTGGAAACCCTATTGGGCAGTTCTAATCTGTCCCATGGGGTCACTATGAGTTGGAATCAACTCGATGGCAACGAGTTTTTTTTGTTGTTGTTGTTGTTTTTTTGGTTTTCTGCTACTTTTGTCAGAGTGCCCTAAAAGGAAACAGTAGTTTCAAATTAAAATTTTTTCTTTATAATATAAAATGACATAATTCAGAGGTTGGCATACATGATCAGTAAATTCCCGTTTTTCCTTGTATTTACATTTCTGATCATTTATCAGCAAGTTCACAGTAGTTAACAACGTGGGCAAAGCCTTCCAGTCAGCCTTCCTTTCAGCCTTTGGCACATCATACTGTGCCCCTTGCTGCAGTCCCCTGGGTTGGTTATATTCCCCACTCTGCTCAGATCATCACTGCTGTACTAGAAAACAATGACTGCTTCAGCCCTGACCCACTTTTTGACTCTGAAATGAGCAACTTTGCCTGTTGCTGAGCTTCACCAGTCAGGGGTTAGCGTTCCACACTCAGGTACAGATTTCTTTCCATGGACTTCACCTTCTTTTTCTCAATAGCCTTTACAGCCAGCCAGAGTATCCCCTTGACCTTTCTGAGTCCTCTTCTCCACCTCAAACCAGACATTTCTCCCCCTCTGCCATGTCTGACAGTACATAGGTTTTCAGCTGTCAGTTTACTTTTGACTGAACTGCTCTACCATTTCTGCATTGAGGCCTCAAATGAGAAATCCCATGCTATTGAAAAGTACAAAAACTTGGAAACTTTAACTAGATCTTAGTACTTAACTAAGAACAAAGGTCAATGAATGTGAAAGTGAAAAAGGAGGACAGATAGAATTTTCCTGTTTTCTTATTTTGCCAGATCCAGGGGTGAATGGGCTAAAAACCATGCCTGCTTAAATTCAGAATTCTTCCACCCAGAGATATGTGCCAGGACTAAGAAGAGGAAGATATGAGGAAAGGGGAATTCCCCTCTGAATATACTAGGGAGAAGGGAAGAGAAATTTCCTCACAGGGATTCCCCTGCATCGAGTGTGAACAACAGTCACAAATCAGATATTTGCACAGTTGGAACTATAGCGTATTAACCCACCTCAGACTCCTTGGTAAGGCCCAGTCAGATGCAGAAACAGGGACAGATAACCCAATAAGCAAGGTACACACAGGCTTACTTGTGCTTACTTGCTAATTTTTCCTGCACAGTTTCACCTGTTTTTCAGCACATCAAAGACCTGGCGAAACCCGTGTGAAATTGTGCACAACAGATTAGTAAGTAAACACAATTAAGGTCCTGCATACCTTGCTTACTATAAACCTGTGCGTACCATGCTCATTGGTTAATTGACCGCTGGGCAGAAATATGCTATTTTAGCTTCCCCATGCTCTAGCCCTTTCTGAAAACAGCCTCAGGTGAATGTTCCTTCCAGATCAAATGTATGTATTGTCCAAATAGAATCAGTGTTATTGTCTCACTTGTCTTCAGTGCAAATCTCATTCTCTAAGCTTTCCCTACATTGCTCCCTCATCACCACCATCCCTGCTGCCACCATCACTCTACTCCCTTCTAGATCGCTTACACAGGGTCACATATAGGCCCACAAGGGAGGACAGAGAAGGGATGTCACAGTCAAGGTCTGGCCAAGTTCCCAAGGGCTTACTGCTGCTTTCCTCTCCCTTGAAACTGTCCCCAGAGGAAGATGGCAAAGGGCGGGGGGGGGGGGGATTTGCAAGAAAGAGAGTTCAAGGGGAGGAGGAATTGCTCAAGTTCATCTCTTTCCCTCCAATTCACCTTCATTACAAATGTCTGCTGAAGCCTACAAAAGTCTTCTAGGCAGTGATCAACTTTACCTGGGATCTTTGGACCATCCTAGGGGCAGGCAGCCATATTCTCCCTTCACCCACCAGGGTACCCTTCTGTTCTCAGGGTACCTGACCCCTTGTATCATCTAATCTATAGACTGCTAGCTGGCTGACTATATTCCTGTGTTCTACTCTGTGAATCAAAGGAATTTTTTTTTTTTTTTTTTTTGGCCTTCTTCCTTGTCCTCCAAGACCCATTTATACAGGATGGGAGCTTTTTTCCTTTCTCTTCCTACCTCGGCATGCCATTCCATGTTTTCTTTATTTATGTTGACATGGAAGTACTTCTCTGAATTATCAGCCTTCAGATCATTTCCAGAATCTCCCCTAAACATCACAATCTGTCCACTTTGGAACCCTTTCAAATTCATACAAATGTCCAATATTGAGCAGAATATTTCCTAGTGCCCCAGAACTAAGAACTAGGGTCCAAAGCTTAGGTTATTTTTTTTTAAAAAAAGACAACAAGTAGAGAATAACAGCAACCCAAATGGTAGCCATGTGATGCCCTTTGGAGTTTATTGAAGAGTGAAAAAATAGACTTGCTCTCTGAAACCATCACTCAGTTGTTTACCCTCAAACCAGACTATATAATCTCTATGAAATCTATAAGCAAATAATTGGAGCAAAAAGAGGAGGGAAAAATCTGCAGTCTGAAATTGTCAGTCAAGAGGAGAATTTCGTGGTTTTCCCCTTTGCTCCCCAAGGAAGGAAGAACAGAGGCTAACTTCTTCCCACCACTAGCCAATTGAGAGGTTCCTTCAAGAAAATCATTCATACAGATGGAGGGGAGCTGGAAGAAGGGGAGACTGATATATCACTTTCTGATTTAATGTCTACTTAAGCAATAGACAGAGCCCTGGTGGCACAGTGGTTAAGAGTTCAGCTGCTAACCAAAAGGTTGGCCGTTCAAATCCATCAGCCATTCCTTGGAAACCCTATGGGGCAGTTCTACTCTGTTTCATAGAGCCGCTGTGAGTCCGAATGAGTTGCTTTTCTTTTTTTTGGCAAGCAATAGACAGATTAGTCTGACCATGCCTTAAATACACAATGAAGAACTGAAGAAAGATAGCAGGAGGATGGGCAGCAGTGGACCAGTATCTACTCCCACTACTTGATACTACAAAGGCACCTGAGATGAGCCATCCTGCCAACATCCCTCTCAAGTAGGATGGCCGCTAAGCAAGGAGACCCAACAGCAAGGGAATCTGAGGTTTACCATTGAGGTGGGGGCTGAAGTAGGATTGAAAGAGATCAACTTAGAGTGGATGTCCTGAATCATATTCCTTGTTAGAAGATCCCTGGCAGGCATCTCATGGCAGTGAGGATGAATAGTAGTGATGACAGTAGCAGAGAGGAGTTACACCTATTTTTTTTCTACACTTGACAATGGAAATCAAGTATATTTTGTTTTTGTCTGTTTTATCTTAATCCTCTGAGTTTCATGATTAATATGCAGGGCAGGGAAAAACTCTACAAATGTAAGGATGAACTCTCCAAGAGTTTTACTAAAGGAGAACTGACAAACCTAATAATATAAGAGAAATAAAGGAATAAAACTAAAATTATACCCCAAATGTGTGAAGCCGTTTATATCTGTTGTTCTTGTTATTAGGTGTCCTTGAGTAGATTCCGACTCATAGTGATCTCATATGACAGAGTTGAACTGCCCCATAGGATTTTCTCAGCTGTAATCTTTACCAAAGTAGTTCACCAGGTCATTTCTTCCATGAAGCCACTGAGTGGGTTCAAACCCTCAACCTTTTGTTTAGTGGCCAAGTGCTTAACCATTTGTGCCACCAGGGCTCCTTTCTTTATAACTAACTGGGTATATCTTCCAAAATAATCAACTTCAGTTAGGTTATATCCAAAGAACAACCATTAGCACCTTTTCTATGCTATTGCCCTTCACTCTAGTATAGGCCATAAGCTAGTAGTCCTATGGGCTGTATTTAGCCTACAGATATTTTCTTTTGTTTGGCTTGGCTTGGTTTTAGTGTGAAAACCTAACAAAGAGGTATTATAAAATTAATTTTCAATCTTTAAAAATACTGAGATTGTACATTAAATGAATATTAAAAAAAAAGAGTATCTTGTCATCCGGAACCTGCAACCTCTCATGGTAACTTGCAATGGGGCATTTACTGAAAACCATCATACTGGACTGCTTCATTCATTATCTTGCTAGGCACTGCCATGAGTTGAGTTTGTAGACCAGACCACACCTTACAGGGTCAAGTGAGGTTTAGGGAGGAGGACAGATTTCAGAAGAGAATCTTCTTAGCGCATATATTTTCCCAGGTGTTGCTAGTATTATAAAAGGAGGGTTGCTGGATGGAATGTATGTGAGTAGAGAAAAATCTCTGAAGTACTGTATACTTCATAAACGATGAAGGGGATAGGGAAGAAATACTGAAACTCTATTCTGCAGTGAATCAAGCAGAGGGTGGGGCTCACTGGAAGAAACTGACTGGGAGGAAAATGAAGCATAATAGTTGGCTTCTAGAGCCCTCATAAGGAAACTTCAGGAGGGTGTCATGGATTCAGCCAGACTGAGAAGCATCTTCAAAGAGCTATGATGTTAGCATACCCAGCCAACTCAGCTTCTTTTCTCTATGTCTCTGGTGTCCTGGATCTATACAGTGGCTGCTGTACCAAGGCTAGTTATTGGGGTAGAGAGGAGTTAGGGGCGGTGTACTTCCCATTATACTGTCACTGAGAGAAAAGGAAATCACAGTCCCTCTGACAGGGAAAGGCAGGTCCTGTCTCTGGATGGGGGTGGCAGGTGATGACACTGAAAGGGAACTCTGGACTAATTTTCCCATGTTGTTGTTGTTAGGTGTCGCCAAGTCGGTTCAGACTCATAGCGACCCTTTAGGACAAAGTAGAACTGCCCCATAGGATTTCCAAGGAGCAGCTGGTGGATTTGAACTGCCAACCTTTTGGTTAGCAGCCGAGCTCTTTAACCACTATGCCACCATGGCTCCCATATCAATATACACAGTGATTAGGTTCTCTGCAGTACTAATGAAGTATTTGGCTTAAGGATATTGTTGGTTCAACAGTTTTGTTGGACCAATTTTTTGTCTAACACTTCTATATAGATTGTTTCTATGGGAAAATGTACTCCGATTTTGGAACAATTGATGAAGTTGCTCTTGTTGTTTTTAAGAAAAAAGCAAAATCTTCCCAGTATCCCATTATGCAATCTTGGTGGCTTAAAGATAATTGAATATCTTACTGATATTTATTATTGAAGATAGATTTACTTTTCTTAGGTTTTTTTGTACTGTCTTACCCTTCACCAAAGTTACCACTTATCTCTCATCTATTCAGTATTTCTCCCTACCTCTCCCCTCCCTCATAACCAACAAAGATTGTTTCTTTTTGTGTGTAAACTTTTTCATGAGTTTTTACAGTAGAGGCCTCATACAATATATGTCCTTTTGTGATTGACTTATTTCACTCAGCATAATGTCCTCCAGTCTCATCCATGTTATGAGATGCTTCACAGATCCATCATTGTTCTTTATCGTTGCATAATAGTCCATTGTGTGTATGTACCATAGTTTGTTTATCCATTCATCTGTTGATGGACATGTAGGTTGTTTCCATCGTTTTGCTATTGTGAACAATGCTGCAATGAACATGGGTGTGCATATGTCTATTCGAGTGACGACTCTTATTTCTCTAGGATATATTCCTAGGAGTGGGATTGCTGGATCAGATGGTATTTCTATTTCTAGCTTTCTAAGAAAGTGCCATATCATTTTCCAAAATGGTTGTATCATTTTGCATTCCCACTAGCCGTGCATAAGAATTCTGATCTCCCTGCAGCCTCTCCAACATTTGTTACTTCCATTGTTTTTGATTTGTGCCAGTAATGCCAGGGTAAGATGGTATCTCATTGTGGTTTTAATTTGCATTTCTCTAATGGCTAGTGACACATTTCCTCATGTGTCTGTTGGCTGCTTGAATGTCTTCTTTGGTGAAGTGTCTGTTCGTTTCCACTGCCCATTTTTTAATTGGATTATATGTCTTTTTGTTGTGGAGGTCTTGGATTTTCTTGTAGAATTTAGAGATTAGACCTTCGTCTGACTTGCAATGTCCAAAAATTTTTTAGTTGTCTGTAGGTTCTCTTTTTACTCTTTTGGTGAAGTCTTTTGATGAACATAAGTGTTTAATTTTTAGAAGATCCCAGTTATCTAGCTTATCTGTTGGGTTTTGTGCGTTGTTGGTTATGGTTTGTATCCTGTTAATGGCGTGTATTAAGGCCTCTTTCTTTTTTTTTTAGATATTGTAAGTGCATATATAGGTATAAGAATTAAGAAAAATAAAAAATATATTCTTATTTTACTATCTCATTGCTTGTTATGAATCTTTCATTTAATTGTTCCCAGAGTGTGGGTTGGTAAATGATATAAAGGACACAATGACATTTTCTATCTTTGTGATCCAGTCTGGATAATATCACTTGGAATTTAAGGCAATTTAAGATTATTTGTCTTTCTGAAAAGAAAGATATTCAGTGTTTCTGTTCTCAGAAATTTATTAGGCTCACATTTCATTCTTTTATAAAAGATCAGAGTTTTCTAAGAGATATACAATAGTTCTAGATATCTAGAGTACTCACGGAACAATTGCCTCTGTAAAAAACTTTGTATTTTTCTAAGTACTCTCAAAAATATATAATAGATGTAAAATGTCACCTAAATTCCCCACTAGCAAAACAAGCAGAATGAAAATTAGCAGGCAGTCATCGATCAAAATCTAATTCAAAGTCTTATATATGTGTTTAGTACCTAAGAAGAAATACTCCAGTAAGGTGTAGCAAAGACATTATCAGATTCTGCTTCTCTACGTGGCATTAAAACAATTACCTGATTAGAGTGGTCAATCACACAAAAAAGTAATGGCTTAAACAATGAGTTGAATATTTTTTTTTCCCACAACCACCATTCGATTGTTAATAATATAAGCATACGTGTTATTGTATTATTGTCAGGACTAAAGTCAATTTTATCTACATTTCAAGATTAAACTCACATTCATAGAATTTTCCAAGTGTCACTTTGTGTTCTACCTACTCCCCTAAACCCACAGAGGAATTTTTGCTGCAGACAGATTCATAAAACTATCATGTTTTACTCAGCCCATGGAATCCTGGATTAGAAAATGAGTTCCAGAGACTGACAATATGGTACCATATACTGGAATAATATGCTTCAGTGGCTAAGATCAAGACAGAAGGAATGATCCAATGATGCTGGAACAGAACCAAAGGGATGATACATGTTGGTAAAAGAGTTTCTCTCAGAAGAGATCTGGGGCTTGAAATCAGGAGCATCAAAAAAGAGGAAAAGAGCTGTGAAGAGAGATCTCACTATTCTGTAGGATGTAGTGCCAGTAAGAGTATTAAGGCATAGCAGATTTCATATTTTCTTCCTACAGAGTACTGAAGAGATGCTCATGTTGTTTTGCTCTACATCAAGTAAGACAGTGGTGGAACATCTGACTAGAAGCCCATCATTAAATTATCTGCATAGCCGACTCTCAGGAAAAAAGTAAGAACTGATCCACCTATTAGATGCACTGAGAATGTATATGTTTGAAATCAAAGGAAAGTTTTAAGAGACTACAGTACAAATCAGCTTCCTCAGTTTAAATCCAAAGTTAAATGCATTATTTTTTTCTTGTGGAAAAACAATGAGAAATGAATTAGTACTTATGCCCTGATCTTTGAGAACAGAGTCACAATGACAACTTAAAGCAACTAGTTAGGCCTAGATAGTAACGCAGGTTAGCAACAGATATATTAGCAGTTTGGGGATATGGAAAAGACTGTTGCAGATCTATATTTTTTCTCTCTAAAAAAAAAAAAAAGGTAGGTCTAAATTTACATAGGCCTCGTGCATCAAAAAATAAATAAATAAATAAATAAAAACCCTCATGTAGACCCCAAGTGTTTCATAGCAAAACTGTGATCCGTAGAGCTTTCATGGCTGTGAACTTTCAGAAGCAGATCACCAGTCCTTTCTTCCAAGGTGCCTATGGATGGGTTTGAACAAAAACCTTTTGGTTATGTGCATACAGGCTACAAATACTACCCAAATTCGATGGACTCTGTCTCTCTGGAGTCCCTGGGAGTGCAAACAGTTAACATGCTTGGCTGCTAATCGAAAAGCTGAATGTGTGAGTCCAGTCAGAGGCATCTTGGAAGAAAGCTTTGGCAATCTACTTCTGAAAAAGCAGCCATTGAAAACCCTGTGGAGCGCAGTTCCACTCTGGCACACCTTGGGTTGCCAGGAGTAGGAATCATCTCAAAAGCAACTAGATGGCCTCTATAGCTTCAGAGCTAAGGCTTGGATCCAGGAATCTTATATACAATATGAGAAACTATAACATAATTCCTGTAGCCTCCCAGTCTTAGTTCCAAAACTATGAATAATCCAAGACTATCCCATTTTCAAATGAAAAATTAGTCGACTACATTTTCATATACATGTACTGACAAAAGAACACAAGATCCTGGGTCAGAGAGAGAGATGGTTTGTTATTCACAATAAAAATGGTAGCCAGAACAATATTTTAGTGTCGGATCCCCATCCTTCAATCCTCAAAAGGCAATGCGATGAAAGCAATATGTTTACCTGCCCGTACAGTGGGTTTGCATCCCAAGAGAGGAACCCAAAAATTAGGAGTCTCTAAGAGTCAGAATTAACTCGACAACAGCTAACAATAACATATTTTACTGGGCTATTGGCACATTTGCTTACTTTCTTCTACAGAAAGATTATAGGTAGTCCCCAATTTATGACAGAGTTCCATTCCTAGGACTCCATTGTAAGTTGGTTCTGATGTAAGATGAATATCTCTTTTTATTTTTTTACTTTTCATTATTGCCTTTTATTATCAATATCTTTATAAATCTGATCTTTGAACATCTAAGAATGATAATATCAGCAAATTATGTACTGCAACATTGTATGTAGAACATATTACTAATGATAAGGTGTACAAAAACAAAACAAAACAGAGGGTCGTTAAGTGTGAATTGTGGTAACTGGAATACACTGTAAGTCGGAGACTACCTGTACTCATTACCCTGAAATGTAAGCAAATGTCTCCAGGGAGGGAAAGGAGACTTAACCACCCTACAATATCTCTGGGGGTCTCTATGTTTAGGAAGACACTATTTATAGCTACTAAGATATATGTTTGATGTTTAAACATGTCCATTGTTCAGAAGGCCTGGACTGTCCAGGAACATGAGAAATTCATGGAGAATCATCTCCCAACACTTCACTGAGACAGTTTAGGCCAGGTGACAAAACAAGCTGCTTTGCACTCTTATTTCAGTGGACAGCTGTCTTAGTTGAATTGCTGTCTATTCTCCTGTTCCTCTCTGTATGCAAACTACTTTTTTTTTTTTAAGTTATACTGTTTCTATTTTTGAGGTGTGATTTACATACAGTGAAGTGCACAGATCTTAAGTATTACCGTTTCATGATTTTTGACAAACATATACTGCTGGATGCACCAAGTTATAGAGTATTTCCATCACCACAGAAACTTCCTTCATGCCCTTCTCTAGCTAAATCTTGCCCTCACCAGAGGCAATAAACATTCTTTTTTTCCCCATGGGTAGTTTTACCTGTTTCTAGATTTCATATCAATGGAATCATACAGTATCTGTTCCTTTGTAGGTGGTATTTTTTACTTATAATGTTTTTGAAATTCATTCATGTGTTCAGCGTATCAATGGTTTGTTTCTCTTTATTGCTGAGTAACTATTTCATTGTATAAATACACTTCAATTTGTTCATCCAGTCTCATGTTACTGAACATTGGGATTGTTTTTGATGTTTGGTTATTATGAAAAAAGCAGCTATACATCTCCTTGCATATATCTTTTATTTGGACGTATATTTTCATTCCCCTTGAGTAAATACCTGGATATAAAATTGCAGAGTCATAGGACAGATGTATGCTTAACTTTATAAGAAAATGCAAATTGTCCAGTAACTGTACCATTTTAAATTCCTACCAGCAATGTAATAAAGTTTCAGTTTTTCCACATCTTTTCCAACTTTTCTACTTAGTCTTTTTACTAAAGTCATTCTAACTGATACGAAATAGCATGTCACTGTGTTTTTAATTTGCATTATTCTGATGGCTGATGATGATAAACATTATTTTGTGTGTTTATTTATATATTTTCTTTCGTGAAACCTGTTCAAGTCTTTTGCCCATTCTCAAATTGAGTCATCTTCATTTTGTGGTGATTGATAAGAATTATTTATATAATATGGATATAAGACCTTTGACAGATATATATATTGTGAATTTTCTTTACTTTCTTAACACCATCTTTTATTTATTTATTTTTTATTGTACTTTAGGTGAAGGTTTACAGAACAAATAGCTTCTCATTAAACAGTCAGTAGACATTGTTTTATGACATTGGTTAACAACCCCACTACATGTCAACACTTTCCCTTCTTGACCTTGGAGGACCTTTTTTTTTTTTTTTTAGTGAAAATGTACATAGCCAAAGATACACTATTTCAAAAATTTCTACATGTACAATTCAGTGACGTCAATTACATTCTTCCAGTTGTGCTGCTATTCTCACTTTAGATGAAGGTTTA
>NW_004444147.1:521096-533452 GCF_000243295.1 Trichechus manatus latirostris | reverse complement strand
AGAATGAATTCAGAAGTGTCGCTTCCTTTTCTATGTTCTGAAATATTTTGAATAGTACTGGTACAAGCTCTTCTCTGAATGTTTTGTAGAATTCTCCAGTGAAGCCATCTGGGCTGGGGCTTTTTTTTGTTGGGAGTTTTTTAAATTAACTTTTCAATCTCTTCTCTTGTTATGGGTCTGTTCAGATTTTCAAGATCACTTTGTGGTAGTTGGGGTAGGTAGTGTGTTTCTAGAAATTTATCTATTTACTCAAGGTTTTCAAATTTGTTGGAGTATAGTTTTTTAAAATAAACTCTTTTTTTAAAAAATTTTGATGATTTCCAATTTATTCTTGTTTCTTTGGTTATTTATTTATTTTTAAGTTGAGGATTCTTCCCTTTGTTGTGAAAGATAATCTTCTCTTGGTTGATTGATATGACCCAAAGAAAGATGGAGTATTTAATCTATGGGTGGGTGAGCATAGGGCTAATAAAATTGATTAGATTGAACTGTATTCACCTATGCCTATTAATCCAAAGAGCAACTGCATACTAACCATGAGGAAATATGAATAAACCTGAGGCTGTACATTATTTTGAACTCACATCGTATGTCATAGTAAAGGTAAAATGTCTCATGTTTTCTTACTAAAACCTAAACATGTTGAGTATATATAAGAGCCACCACCTGTCTGTCAGTTTCTTGTTCTGTGGGGGCTTCCATGTTGCTATGGTTCTGGAAGTTGTCATAGCTGAAAAGTGTTTACCTGTGTTTTATTTACTATGTGAAAGCATTGAACTGTGCGGATCATAACAAATTATGGATAACATTACGAAGAATGGGAATTCCAGGACACTTAATTGTGTTCATGCAGAACCTGTACATAGATTAAGAGTCAGTTGTTCAAAGAGAGCAGGAGGATATTGAGTGCTTTAAAATTGGAAAAAGTGTGCAGCAAGGTTATATTCTATAAGCTCACTTATTCAATCTATATGCTGAACTAATAATCTGAGAAGCTGGACTATATGAAGAAGAACATGACATCAGGATTAGAGGAGGACTCATTAACAACCTGAGATATGCAGATGACACATCGGTGCTTGCTGAAAATGAAGACAACTTGAAGCACTTACTGATGAAAGTAAAAGACTACAGCCTTAAGTGTGGATTATACCTAAACATAAAGAAAATGAAAATCCTTACAACTAGACCGATCAATCATGACCCACAGAGGAAAAAAAAATGAAGTTATCAAGAATTTCATTCTTCTTGGATCAATAATCAATGCCCATGGAAGCAGTAGTCAAGAAATCAAACAATGCATTGCATTGGGCAAATGTACTACAAAAGACATCTGTAAAATCTTAACAAAACAAAGATGTCACTTTGATGACTAAGGTGCGCTTGACCCAAGCCATGCTATTTTCAATAGCCTCATATTCATGCAAAAGTTGGTCAATGGAAAAGGAAGACCAAAGAATAAGCAACACATTTGAATTATGGTGTTGGTAAAGAATATGAAATATACCATGGACTGCCAGAAGAATAAACAAATCTATCTTGGAGGAAGTTCAGCCGGAATGTTCCTTAGAAGCAACTATGGAGAAACTTCATCAAGAAGGAGCAATCACTGGAGAAAGACATCATGCTTGGTAAAGTAGAGGGTCAGCAAAAAAAAAGGGAGATCTTCACAGGGATGGATTGACACAGTGGTTGCAAGAATAGGCTCAAACATAGCAAGGACTGTGAATGCTGTGCGATTGATTACTGATTGATTGCTTTTGTGTGGCCTTTCTAGCAATGGTCTTGTAACTCCCACCCAGGTGATTGTGTGATAGGGTAATTGTGAGCCACTGAGGGAACTTGTCAGTTTTGCCTTAAAAGAGAGCCAATTCCAGCACTGAGAGGAAGACCCCACCACCACCAAGGAAGGTGAGACCAGACGGAGAGACCTGGCAGCAGGAGATGGCACGGTGGGCCTCCTGGCCCATGGAGAAAGAAAGCTGAATGCCTTTGGGCAGAGATTGAGGGCCAGAGAGAGGCATACCTGTGAGCACAGCGGGAAAGAGGCTATCCTGATAGAAGAACTGTATCTTGAGTGTTCCTGAGCCTGAATTGTAACTGTTACTTCCCTAATAAACCCCACAATTGTGAGTAAGGTCTATGAATTCTGTGTGGTCATTGCAGTGAATTATTGAAACCAGTAGAGGGTGCTGTGGGAGGGACAGTTGGTGTCAGAATTGGTAAAGATGGCAGAGAGAGGAGGCAGGTCTGACCCCTGCCTCATAGGAATCAGCCTTAGGCTGTTGACCTTGATTTTTCTTCCCCCTCGTGAAGTTGGGGGAAGTCAGATGCTGCCCCCATGCCGTCTTTACAGTGAGAATGGTGCATAGGATTTCTGTGTATTTAACAACAAGGTCTAAAAGCCTCTATGCTGATGAGTTCAAATATGAGAACTAGAGGCAAACAACGCAGGCTGAAGATGAGAGGGATGCAAAAATTCAGCTCATGAAAATAAAACCTATGACTCTGAAATTCAGAAATCTAGTTGAATCTTTTCTCTTTTTATTATCTGCATAATTGCTCAGATTGAGAACCTGGGAGTCACATTACCCCTAAGCCTACATGCCATGACTGTCACTAAATTCTATTGTTCATGTTCTATAAATTTTTTATTTTTGCATTTTCTGATTTGTACTAGTTTTCTAAAGTGAAATGGTCCTTTAGAAAGGCCAAGGGTCCTTCAAAATGGTAAATAATTAGCCTCAGAAATTTTACTTTTAGAATCTTAGTCTAAGGAAATAATCAGACAGATGCAAAAAGATGCATATAGAAAAGAATTTATTGTAGGATTGCTATTGATGGTAAAATGATAGAAGCAAGAAATACTGACATATCCTTGGAATAGAGTATTATGTAACCATTTAAGGAAAAATCTGTATGTATATTTGTTCACATGGAGAGAGATTCATGATGTATTAAGAAAGAAAAACAAGTTACAAAACTGCATCAATGGTATTGTGTATGTGTATGTAAACATGTGTGTGTGTGTGTGTGTGTGTAACTTGAACTGCAGAACTGAATAGTTGCTCAGGGGCCTGAGTTGAAAACTCGTCTAAAATTTGAAACAGATTATAATATTTTACGCAAATAACATACACTTTCTACATTTGTTTGCCAACCGTGCCCTTCCCCTGTGAGGTATTTCTGTAAGCGCCTTTATGGTAATTTTTTTTTGTTACATGTTGCTGTAAAAAATTAGCATAGCCCACTTACAAAAATACCTCGAAGAGGGAGGGGAGAGGGCATGGCTGGCAACCAAAGGTAGAAGGTGCACTTTGTTTGTGTAATAATATGGTACTATATTTCTCTAAGAGGCATCTAGGACTAATACCCCCATATTTTTTTGTTCCTGTATAACTTGGCTATTATAAAAAGTCCAAGTCTCTCATACAATTCTCATCACATGAAAATTTTCTAACACAGAGCACAGAATATCCAAGGTCTCACCATTCCCCATCCTCTCAAACCCTTCTAGTAAGCTCTCTGGAACTCAGGGTCTGTGATTAGCACCTTCCCCACATCCTCACTCTCATATCTGAAGGTTGCCTTCACCTACCTGGAGTACATAATTCTCAAACAACAAATATCTTTTCTCTCTCACTCCACATATCTCAAAGCCTGGAGCAGAACTGATGTCCCACTTCTTTAAATGGTCCCACCAACTGCTTAGTTGCTCATGTCTGTAACAAAGTAGTCATTGATTCCTCTCATTTTCTTCTCATATTGTTTACTATTACAAGCAGAATGAAATCCAGATTCCTCACTATGGGCTCTAAAATGATATATATTCTGGCCACTTCCCACCTTTCTGATATTATTCCCTCAAGAGCCACACACCCTGACCTCTCTGTTCCTTTATGATAAGCTCTTTCTCCTCTAAGCTTAAATAAGTGCCACTTTATGATGTCAGTTTAAAATAGAGATAGCGTAGATTTGAAATCAGACACAATCTACCTAACCAACACTACCACCTTACTATCCTGTCAATAAGATAGGGTAGAAAAGACCCTGGAGCTTGAATAAAAAAGGAGATAGATTAGGGGAAAGGAATAATGACAAGTGGTGAGGAGTTTTGGTTCCATCAGGTTAATGTGTGGGGGAAGTACTATCAGGAACTAAACGGTGTTCCTTTGCAAATTATGCACTGGACAAAAGAAGAAATGAGGCATACTTCACTTTTGTAGTCTAAATTTCCAATAGCTTGCAGCCAGGTGAAATGGCAGCAGAGCACTTCTAAACATGCAGGGGAGCAGGATGTCCAGACACCTCTCTCTGGAGGATCCTCGATGCCAGAGAGCTAAATGGAAAAGCAAAAGTGCATCTGCCAGAGCTATAAATGATCATTTCTGTGCCAAGAAAATAGATGATGAGGTCACCAGCAACGGGTAACGGTGACAGCATACGGTCTAGACACAGATAAGCCCAGGAAGATGAGTGGGGTCCCTCCACTGCCTGTGCCCAGCTATGTTTATGTAAGTTTCCCATGTCATGATAGTCAATCAAGGCAGAAGACAGAAAACGCTTGGAGATGGAACTCTTCAATGGCATGGGGTTGAGTTATGCACTTTAAATTTGACTAATCACTGATTTGGGTGTTATTTCCTTGAAAATGTCTACATTAATTTGTCTGCTACTTGGCAGTTTGAGTGCTGTGAGTTAAAACTAAAGCAACTCTAAAAATAAAGTTATATGTGAAGAACATGCAAGTCTTTGGATGGTAAAATATTAAGCCCATAAAACAGTACTGCTACCATCACTACTAATGCCTCACTGTTATTAAGTGTGAACTGTGTACCAGGAATTTGTGAGATTCTCTCTATACATTAGATATGCAATCCTCAGAATAATGCAATGAGGTAGAACCAGTTATAATCTCCCTCATTTTACAGATGATATAACTGAAGTGCAGATAATATAAATAAATCTCCCAAGTTTGCACAGTTAGTAAGTGATGGAAACCACATTTAAACTCCTTGCCGCCATCTTAACCATTACATAATATTCCTCCAGTACAAATCAACTGGTTGTCCACATACTATATTTGCATAGTTTTAAAAAATAACCCCTCAAAATAATTTCCTTTCCAACTGTAATTATACTTCCTTTATAATTCAAAATTTTACTTGCTTGGGTTTTTCTTTTTCTTGATTTGATTATCTATGTACTTATTTTTATTGTGTTTTTAAGCGACCAATTTCTGGAATTTTTAACAAATTTTACTTTTGTCTATTTTTTCAATTAATTGTGTGATTTTGTATTCATTAATTTTATTTTTTGTTTTAAATTATTTTTCTATTTTTGCAAATTATTTAATATTTAGAAATCAGTGTTCTATGATAAGCATATTTTTTCTGAGTATAGTTATAAAACATCCCATAAGTTTTGATATATTAGGTTCTTGTTATCCTCATTTTCCAAATAGTTGCAAATGCAATTTTGACTTCCACTTTAGCCCTAGAATTACTTTGTTTTATGATTTCCTGTTTCATTGTGTTATGCATAGCATCGTTATGAGTCAGAACTGACTCGACAACACCTACCAACAACAACATTAGTTTCGCTGTTTTAATAAATTTTGTGTCAAACCAGTTTCATTAAGTATATTATTCAGAATCTCTGCATGCTTATTTATTTGAATTCACATAATCTTTCAAGGCCAGACAGAGGTATATTCAATTCTATTATCTGAATTAAGTTAATTGATCTTACAGAGACATAACAACTTTTTAAAAATTTTAGCATCCTTAGAATATTACACCAAATTCATACATGTTTCCCTGATTGATAAAAGCTCCAGCTATTTATCATTTGTGGGCATTTTATCTGCATATGGCATTTCTTACTCATATGGACCATCAAGCTGCTGCAGCTGTAGAAATCACCAAATATAGATTAAAGGCTAGTGATATGGAATGAATATTAAGAAGAAAGAGACAGGAACTAAGCGACATTCAGTGGCCAGCGTTTCAACCACAAGCATGGAGAAACAGAACAACCTTGAGGGCAGAAGTCACCTGCAACCTGTGTAGGGCCCAATGAGAGCCACCTGTCTAACCTCCAAGAGAAAAGGGTAATAGGGCCCTGGCCCTAGCAAGCACCTAGGAGAGGCTTCCAAGCGCTCAAGCTTCTGAGCTAACGGCTTCAGACCTCAGTGTGCTTGACTGTAGAATGCAGATGCATTCTGGATCATACAAGAAAGCATCAACTTGGTGAACTCAGTAGCGTATGGAAGTCAGATATTTAGAACTATGAGAAAAAGACAGTTCTATGTTAGAAAAAAGAAAACTAAGTCAAGACAATTCAAAACAGTATACATCCCATGTTTTATTTTTAGTGGGAAGTATTGGGTACAAAAAGAAATCAGAGAGAAACATAAGAGAAGGGAAAGACATGAAAATATTTAAAAAAAATAATATTTAGGTTGAAAATTCAGAAGAAACTGTATCAGTCAGCACAACTTTATAAAAAACAAGACAATAAAAATGTAGAAATTGCAAAATTGTGAGCTTGTAACGAGCAAAGAGGAATGAGCTAGCTATAATGTTTTCAGAAAGGCCACAGTGAAGAAATGTCACTCCAATGTGTCTTGCAAAAAGGACCCCTTCCTTCTCTAATTGTGTTGGAATGAAAAATCCATAAGACAATGAAATAAATAAAAATTAGGAACAACACTTCTGGTGGTGTGTTTGGTTTCTTCTAGTTTGGGTAGAAGTTTTGCAGGGATTTTTACCGTAAAACATAAGGTCAGGGGGAAACGATATGAATTATTAATAAAAGTGCTAACTTGAGCCTGTACACGTAAAAGAAGTTTTGCACGTGGCACATTTGTATTGTCTTTCCCTCTAACTTTGGGTAGCTTAAGTGAGGATGATAATCCAGTAGTTGTCTCTCCCTTTTTCTCTCTTGCTCAGTTCATTGACACCATTGACTGGAATGTTCTTTTCACTGTGAAATGACTGATTCTCATTTTCTGGCTTTGAATCAGAAAATTTGAATAGTGATTTCCCTACCCACTGGGCAGATATCCTAGACTGGTTAGTAGTAGTATCAACTAGTCTACATTACCTACCATACGACTTTTTATGTGAATTATTGAACATGCATTTTTCAATGAATAGGTCATCTTCAGTGCATGACATTTCAGGTCTTCTATGGTGACATAGTCTGGGGCTAGGAGACTTTGTGCCCACTGACCTCAATATGTAGCCACAGTATATAATCTTATGCACAAATTTAGGAAAGAGTGTGCACTGAACATAGATAGCCCTTCTACACCTTGTGCTGAGGAATTCGTGATTATTATCATCAAAGCTTTCACTTATTGAACTATGCAACAGGCACTATTCTGTGTACTTTCTATGTTTCAACTCATATAACTCTTGGAATAGGAGCCCTGGTGGCATAGTGTTTAAAGCAATCAACTCTAACTGAAAGAAAGGTCGGCAGTTTGAAACCACTAGCAGCTCCCAGAGAGAAAAATGTGGTAGTCTGCTTTAGTAGGGATTTACAGCCTTGGAAATCCTATGGGGTTGCTGTGTCTGAATCAACTTAATGGCAAGTGGTTTTGGGTTTTGGGAATCCTTGCAATAAACTGTTGCAGTAATTTACTATTATTATGTCCATTTTTCAATTGAGGAATTTGAGGACAAAACGTTAAATAGGTTGCCTCAGATCACAGTTAACAAATGCCACAGCTAGATTTAAACCTAGATAGTCTGGCTCTAGAGTCCAAAGTTTGAGTCATTATGTAGATGGGAGAGGTAGATTTAACCCCAAATTGGCAACTCTATCAGGGTGACTGTGTCTATGGTTTCATTTCTCATATTGTAAGGAATGTTGCCCTGAGCAGTGAGGCCCCTTCAACCCAGTTACTTAACTTCTTCAGTTGGAAGAGTCTCCTCAGACACATATTCTATCCTTTCTGGAGACTGTATTGACATGTCTCACCTACCCTAATTATTATTCATTTTGATTCCTGAAAATCCTTTCATCTGACCCCTTCACTCAAGCACTAATTTAGTTCGACCTTAAAATGCAGAAATATAAACAATTGAATTTTTTAAAAAACATGGTTAAAGGGTATTTTAGCTAAAAATTAGAATTTCATACCTTTTAGTTTTAAAATATAACAATGATAAATTTCATGTATTTTTATTTGTATTCTTGATACATTTTCACATCTTTTATGTCACATTATTCTCATCACCATCCTGAGATGAGGTAGGTCAGGGATAGTTAATCTTATTTTAGTGATGGGTAAATAGCCTGGAAAATAAAATATTAGGGAGACATGATAGCTGTTTTCAGCTATGTCAAGGGTTGTCTTAGAGAAGAAGGATTAGATAATTTCGTATAGATCAAGAGGGCAGACCTGGGACTAGTCGCAGGAAGTTGTAGGGACGCAAATTTAGCTCACTAGAGAGAACAGTTGGAGCGTTGCAAAAATTGAATGGGCTGCCTCGGTAGGTAGTGCACTTCTCGTAACCAGATGCTTCTCAGCAGAAGAATGACTACTTCTCAGGTGCCGATAAAGTCAGGTGGGAAAAACTTTATCTGAGGAGCTCCCATATGTCTGTTATAATCTCTGACTTGGAAGCATAAATAAATTAACTGACATTTTTCACTAGAACTAGACACAGAGGCTAGACAGTAGCCAATGTTTGCTGTCTCAGCCTAGTGTTAATTCCATTGTAATTTGTAAACCTTTAAACTCACAGTTCTATGGATAATAATAAATACATAGGCCTATATCCATATACTGATAGAGTTCTCTTCCCTGAGAACTACTGTAGAATTTCCCTTCATTTTTATCCCTTCCAGGCCAGAAGATTTAACTGAGCTTTACTTTCTGTAGATTGTATTATGAAACAATGACTTTTTTTTTTTGTTCTATGCATACCTTTAAGAATGGCATGGGAGCAGTGTCTGACCTGCTGTAACTTCACAAGGGTGAAGGACAATCAAGATCAACAGCCCAAGGCTGATTGCTATGAGGCAGAGGTCAGACATGCCTCCTCTGTCCACCCTGTTAAGCAATTCTGACACCAACCGTCCCTCCCATGGCATTCTCTACTACTCTGCTGAGTTTGATAATTCATTGCAATGGCCACACAGAACTCACAGACAATATTCACAATTATGGGGATTATTAGGGAAATAACAGGTTACAATTCAGGTTCAGGAACACACAGGATACAGTTTTTCCCTGAGGACAGGCTCTTCCCAGCCGTGCCTACATTTCTTGGCTCATGGCCCACCTCCATCTTTAAAGCCAGCCATGGTAGATCGAGTCTTTCTCACGTTGCATCACTTTGACACTGATTTTTCTGCTCCCTCTTCCACATTTACTGACCCTGTGATTATATACATTCCACTCATCCAGATGATCCAAGATAATCTTTTTATTTTAAGGTCAGCTGATTAGCAACTTTAATTCCTCTTTGCCATGTAACATAGCATATTCACAGATTCCAGGAACTAGCACAGGGACATCTTTGGGAGGGAGGGTAAATGAATAATTTCTTTTATAAAGATGAGCACAAATCTGGTTCCTATGAGGCGGAGGTTACAGATGTCCTAAAAGTCCAACTTTTCCAAATTTCTGTACAACTCCATCATCTCTAACATCAATTAGTCCCCCTCCCCTCAGCACTGTCCCTCCCATCTTTGGGCTCTGTAATTCACTGCAACGTCTCATAGAACTCATGAACCATATCAAGGAAATGGCTCACGTGGCTATGGAGGCTGACAAGTCTCAAATCCACGGGTCAGGCATAGGCTTCTCCTAACCCACATGGCTGCAGGGACTGAACTCAAACTGGCAGGTCAGACCACAGGCTGCTGGCTCACAAGGTTGCAGAAGCTGGAGAAATCAGGTCAGACAATACACTGCTGGCCCACTGGGCTGCAGAGGCTGGCAGATCTCAGAACCAGCAGGTCATATAGTCCAAGAACTGGAGGTTAGATGATCACAAACTGGATGCTGGATCCAGATGCAGAGAGAGAGACCCCCACCAGGGTACCTATATATATATACCGTGGATGCAGGCCACACCCCAGGAAGTCTGAAGAAGTTAAGTTGAGGGGGCCTCTCTGCTTTGGGCAACATTGAGTGATGTTAATATGTCTCATTAACATGTTAAGATTTGCATCACATAAAATGAAGAACAACCATAGAATACTAGGAATCATGGCCTAGCCAAGTTGACACATAACCCCAACCATCACAGGTTCCATATACTTTATTTGCATAGTTCCACTCAATCATTGTGTGTGAGTCACAAAGACCATGGTTAGAAGGGACATATTAAATAATGCATTGCACTGTAATACCAAAAACCAAAGCCAGTTACCATGGAGTCCATTCTGACTCATGTCGACCCCATGTGTTGCAGAGTAGGACTGCACTTCATAGAATTTTCATGGATGTGACCTTATGGAAGCAGTTTTCCAGTTCTGTCTTCCCAGGCCCCTCTGGGTGGATTTGAACCTCCAATCTTTCTGTTAGTAGCCAAGCGCTTAACCATTTATGCCACCTAGGGAAACTCATTATGTGCGTAGAAGTAATTTGAATCTACCTTTTCATGGTACAGAAATCTTCCAGCTCCTGATCTCCATATCCATGTTTTTCCCACTCCCACCGCCTCTTATTTGTTCACTTGCCCCTTTCTCATACTGGCTTGAAGTCCTTATATAGAAAGCATCTCTTTCCAAAATATAAGACAAAAGGAAGGTAAGTTTAGAGTATGAATTTATAGCTGAAAATCTTACACTCTCCAGATCAATGGCAAAACAAACTGGGTGTCATGGTGACACAAAAGAAAGAAGCTTTATGAAGCTGCCATAAGTCAGAATTCAATCACTGCCCTGTTACCACAATTATGAGTTTAGATTTCATCAAACTGATACTGTATAAGACCTCTTCTATGGCCTTAAAGATCCCTGGGATTTACTTCAGTTATTAAAGCAAAATAAATGTTATAAACCATAAAGGTTATGTTTATAGTAGGAATGTTAGGGAAGACTATATGCATATGCAGGGCCAGCAACTCCTGAGAGATTATAGAAATAAATGAAAATTGACCATCAATGTTAGAATTCTGCTCTCCACAATATTATAACATTTAAAGAAATGATCTCACATAACAACAATAATTTTGAAATTAGAATTAAGAAATAAGTTGCTATTAATTGTACAGAAAGATGGAAGTTTTACAGAGAGCTAAATTTTGTGGCATATTCTTTCATGAATCATAAAAAGTAAAATGCTTAGATGAGTAAATGTAACATGATTTTTTTCTCTGAAAATAGGGGTCTCTTGAGCCCCTATTCCCTAGTCATGTGTGAATATTAGATTATATTTTATTTCCTATATATACCAGAATGAGAAAAAAAATTGTTTTTCAAATGCAGATCCCAAAATAAAGGCAAATAGAACATCAAACAAAAATTCAAATACACCAGCACTGTAAATGTTCATTTCCATAGATTCGACATAAACCCCTAAAAGTTTGCATTCCTACCGAAGAGAAGTCAAGTTAGTCTTTCCAGATATTAACTCTGGAACACAATGTTTTCATATTGCCATATTTTTCTTTTACGATAAGTTCCTGGGTTACGAGTGTCCGATTTACTGACAACCAACAACTGGCATTTCCCCTTTGATGTTATGTAAATTTCCCCTCACTTAGAACCAATTGGACCAACACCTATTCTCAATGAATTCTTCATCACAATCACCTTCACTTGCTCCACCTGCAGTTTTTAAATCATTGAAAAGTCTTTGAGCCTTTTCTTGCACTAAAGTACAGCTAAACAAGAACTGTAATGCACCTGTTCCGACTTACATACAAATTTGACTTAAAGACACACTTATGAATGGATCTCCTCTAAACCATGAAAAAGGCCTGAACTCTTCCAGATTATTATTTTCCTTTAATCATTTTTCAATATAATTAGAATCTCTTGTTAAATTTACTATTTGGTTTTATAGTATGAGTTCCATTTGTATCTACAACTCTTGGTACTATGTTAGGTTCTATAGGGGGGTTACATATAATCCTTGCTTACTAGGAGTAATAAAAAAAATGTTGCTATCGAGTCAATTCCAACTCATAGTGACCCTATACAACTGCATTATATTCCTTGTCAAAAAATATAGCCTCGGAGGGTCCGGCAAGATGGTGGTCTAGGCAGAAGCACCATGCCGTCCCTCCACAACAAACATCCGAAAAACTAAGCCAAACAGAGAATCAACAATCCTGAAACCCTAGAACATCAAATGAAGAGATAAAGAACTCAGCCGAACACCAAAC
>NW_004444147.1:475891-513987 GCF_000243295.1 Trichechus manatus latirostris | reverse complement strand
ATAAAACAGCATGTGTGTTACTGTTACATGAGAAACTATCTGTTCTGTAAGCCTTCACCTGAAGTACAATAAAATATTAAAAAAAAAAATATATAGCCTCAAAATAATGACACTTTGTACAATTTAGAAGTTATGAACAATTGAATTTGTAACTGAGTCATTTTTAATTTAAAATGGCAACTTACCCTTTGATTTCCAAGACGAATTTTAAAATTCCTGTTTAGATAACTTTCAGATGTTCCACATTTTAAATTGCTTACTCTTTCCTCACTCTATACTGAGCTTAGGCTGAATAGGTAGATACCTACTGGTAACCTCCTTTTGAATTAAGATACAGTTGAAATTATATTCTGGAGGCAATGACCTTTCCTTTGACTCTGGAAGGCAAAGTTGGTTAATGTTTATAATTTAATTTTAGGTTGTTGTAGAAATGTATTACAAAGAAGAAAGTTATGATCACTCTTAGTTGCCCTTCGTATGACATCTAGCTGAAGCATGCTACTATAAATTGCTTAGTTCATTTATCAATATCTGGCATATTATCACGAGAGACCTTGAAAAAGATGCTTTCTCACTGCAAAATTGGAATGCAAGTAGATATAGTATAAATGTAGTAAAAAAAAAAAAAAAACAGTGAAAAGTCTTTTATTCACTGTTAATGTCACCGCAGTACTCTTAGTGTGGTCATCATTGTCATCATCATTAAGAAGTACTTATTAAGTATCCATTTGCTCTTAAGCCAATCTGCTATAATTGCTGAATCCTATGGATTCTATCTGATGTAAATGCTGGTGGACACCTTCCCAATCAGATGGTACATACATTTCCTACAAGGCAGCTGCAGGAAATAAATGAAATACAAGGCTGTGGGGTGTTAGTAACTTCTCTTCCATTGCAGCTAAATATTTTCCAGCTTTTTCTCTCCAGGACCAACAGGAAGATGTGAGATTCTATTATTTCTTCAATAACTGAATGCTAAACTAATGGAATCATAATTTTACTTTTCCAGTTAAGAACTGGCAAGATACCTAGAATAGCTATGAAACAAATAAGTTTATTTTTCGGTAGTGGGTGCCCACAATTTATTTTCCCTAGCTATATCCTAGTGGTGCAATGGTTAAAGTGCTTGGCTGCTGACCGAAAGGTTGGTGGTTCGAACCCACCAGCCGCTCCATGGGAGAAAGATGTGGCAGTCTGATTCTTAAAGATTTACAGCCTTGGAAATTCTATGGGGCAATTCTTCTCTGTCCCAGAGGGTTGCTATGAGTCAAAATAGACTCAATTGCAAGGGGTTTGTTGCAGTTATAAATTGGCAGAATATTAAAATAATTTATGCATACAATGTGCTTAGCTCAGTCGATAGTAGAAAGCAAGCAATCCAAAGATGGTACCATTATATCACATTTGATTTTAAATGAAATAATTTCTTCCCCTTAGATACATCAACAGCTTTCAGATAGATCCCCATGTTTTCCAATCTAGCCCTTCTTGAGATTTTTTTAACATTCTTTATGTTATCATTAGTGGTGCTTTAAGTAATATATCTCACATGTATATCTGTAGATCTTTTCTTTTGGTAATAGTCTCCGACATATCATTTATTTTAAAAACCCTATATAGAAAACTAATGGTGTCTTGGTGTACATTCATATTCATTTGATTGTATCCATGATTTTATAAAATTTGATAGCTTGGTGGTATTTTAAAATTATAATTTTGACAATTTATTTATTATCACTGCTATATGCTTTTATATGATCAAAAAAGGCATACTCGGCCTAATGATACGTTCAATCACTTAGGGAATTAAAAGTCATCATGATATTTTCATTTTTCTTCTATCTGCATATTTTAGTGTTCTAAGTATAACAAATCCATTTTTGTTGACAGATGGTAGAAGTCTTAAAAAGGTATCCTACGTATAATACTCTGACACATAACAATACAATAGAAGATATTTACATACCCCCAACAGTATCTTAAAAAAAAAAAAAAAATTCCTTAACCTGAACAACCCCTACCCACAGGCCCTATTTATTGCTCTTCTAAAGATTATACTACACACAGTGACCAGAGTGATCTTTTTAAGATATAAATAAGATTATCTTTCTTTTTTTTTCTGCTCCAAACCCTCCAATAACTTCCCTTCTTAGAATAAGATCCAAAGTCTTTTTCATAGTATATAATGCTATACATAACCTGGCTCCTGGTTGCCACTTCATCTTCCACTACTCAGTTCTTTCCTCATTCTGCTCCAGTTATTCTGGCTTCCCTACACTTAAGTGAACATTACAAGCAGGCTCCCATCTCCAAGTCTGATGTATATTGTGATCCGTTCTTCCCCATATCTACACGACTCCTTCTCTCTTTATTCAATTACAAAGAGATAGCCTTTGACCAGAGAACAGTATATCTAAAACAGTAGCTACCATTACACCCTACTATTTACTCTTCTAGTATTTACTAGTATATTCTAATATTTACTTTTCTAGTACTCCTAGTATATATATAAATATACACATACACATATATGTGAGTGTGTGTGTATCTTTAAGTATCTATTCCACCACCCTTTGTCAGTTTGTTGTGGTGGCTTATGTGTTGATTTGATGCTTGAAACTATGCCACCAGTATATCAAATATCAGCAGGGTCACCCACAATGGAAAGGAGCTTCCAGACTAAAACAGACTAGGAAGAAAAGCCTGGTGATATACTTCCAAAAATTATCCAATAAAAACCCTATGTATACAACAGATATTGTCTGGTATAGTGCTAGAAGATGAACCCTCAGCTCAGAAGGCACTGAAAATGCACAGTAGACACAAAAACGGACTCAAGTATACCAATGTTCATAAAGATAGTACAGAACAGGAAAACATTTTGTTCTGTTGTACATATGGTAACCATGAATCAGAGCTGACTCAATGGCAACTAAGAACAACACACATCTGTTTGTTTACTTCCTGTCTTCCCCCATAAAATGGAAAATTTATGAGGGAATGAGACCAATCTGGTTCATTCCTCTCTCTGTAGCTCTAAAAAGAGATGCCTAGCCCAGCACGTAGTAGGCCCCCAATACAGTTCTGCAGAATGAAAGAAGGAAAGAAGGATGTAAGGAAAAAAAAAAAGAAGAAAGGAAAAAAGAACTTTCTAGTAGCACTCAAGAATGAGATTTAAGATAATCTCCAGTCTTTCCCCTGTATTTGCTTGTGAAAACATACTGAACAATCAAGACTCACATCAAGATGTCTGTATCATCAATAATTTCATAAACTTCCATTCTTTTAATCTATATTATATTGATCAATTAACTGCTATACCCTATCATTGAGCTGACAACTCTTTATCCCAAGCCTGTTTTCATACCATATGGTAAAATATTATTATTTTTTTTTTAAATCCCAACTCCACTCTTAATTTTTGTGATTCAGCAGATCTATTTTCTATGCATATTTTATACATTCTTTTGGCCATCAGTGTTTGCATTAAATTAAAATTTAATACGTGTTGTTTAAGTTAAACTTCATAATACCACTGTATTAAGTGTTATCTTTATTTCACAAATAATAAAAATAAAGTTTTTTGAAAATAACTTTTATGTGACAGGAAAAAAGATGTGACATTTATTTACTTATTTTTTTAAACTTCACTGAACACGTACTATGTTCCAGGCATTTCCCTGCAAACTGGGACTATAACATGGAATAAGTCATTCAGGTCCAGAAAGATCATAAACTAATTTAAAACAACCACAAAAACACTCAAAAAAAAAAAATTTCAACCTCCACGTTAGTACATCATGACCTGTCCCACTGGTTGCTACTGGTTGAAACTGAGATAGAAACCTGCCTTGAGCTGGCAAACCAGCTTCTCTCTCCCAAACCTACATGATAGATTTGGAGCAGAGAGTGAGAGATGAGAGAGATGACCCCTGTGGAACAGCTATGCAAGGCCTGTTTAAGTCTGAGGACAGAATAGGAAACAGAAAAACACCCCTTGAGCTGCCCCAGGGCTTACCAAGTAATAGGCACTAGCTGCTTCTGGCTGGGACAGTGGCAGGCACTCTGAGAGTTCTATGTTTTGAGACCCAGGCAAATGGGCTGGAAGCTATGCCACTGGTACTTCAAACACCAGCAGGGTCACCCATGGTGGACAATTTCAGTAGAGCTTCCAGATTAAGACAGATTAGGAAAAAAAGGCCTAGCAATCTGCTTCTGAAAATTAGCCACGTAAACCTTACAGATCACAACCAAATATTGTCTAGTATAGTGCTAGCATAGTGCTGAAAGATGAATCTCCCAGGTCAGAAGGCGCTCAGAATACAAAGTGGTCACAACAATGGTCTTGAGCATGCCAACATTCCTGAAGATGTCACAGGACCAGGCAATGCTTCATTCTGTTATACAGGGGGTTGCCATGAGTTGTAACCGACTTGACGGCAACTAACAGTGTTTGTCATTCAATAATATAATAGGAATACTTTTTGTGACAATACATAATTTTCTATACCATTTTAATATTCATGTAACAGTCCAAACTATACAAATATCATAATTTATTGGTGTTTAGTGTGTTTTTTTGCTTTCAATTTTTTTATAGTTGTGCTTTAAGTGAAAGTTTACAATTCAAGTTAGTTTCTCATACAAAAATTTATACACACATTGTTATGTGACCCTTGTTGCTGTCCCTATACTGTGACAGCACAGTCCTCCTTTCCACCCCAGATTTTCCGTGTCCATCCATCCAGCTCCTAACCTTCTCTGCCTTCTCATCTTGCTTCCAGATAGGAGCTGCCCATTTAGTCTCATGTATCTACTTGAGCTAAGAAAGCACGCTCTTCACACGAGTATCATTTTATGTCCCATAGTCCAGTCTAATCTTTGAAGAGTTGGCCTCCAGAATGGTTTTAGTTTTGGGTTAACAGAGAGTCCTGTGGTCATGTCTTTTGGGGTCCCTCCAGTCTCAAACCATTAAGTCTTGTCTTTTTACTAGAATTTGAGTTCTGCACCCCATTTTTCTTCTGCTCCATCAGGGACAGTTTGTTGTGTCCCTGTCAGGGCAGTCTTTGGTGGTAGCTGGGCACCATCTAGTTCGTCTGGTCTCAGGCTGATGAAGTCTCTGGTTTACGTGGCCCTTTCTGTCTCTTGGGCTAAAACTTTCCTTGTGCCTTTGGTGTTCTTCATTCTCCTTTACTCCAGGTGGGTTGGGACAAATTGATGCATCTTAGATGGCCACTCACTAGCTTTTAAGACCCAGATGCCACTCACCAAAGTGGGATGCAGAACAAAATATCATTATTTAACCAACCTTTAATCTTTGGTATCTTTTCTATTAAAAATAATTTTAGAACTCCCACTTCTGCTCAAGATGAAAAAAAGTAGAACATAATGTCACTCCTACCCTAGCAGCAGGGAAAGCTGGATAACTTACAAAAGTTTTTATTTATTTATTTTTTAAGCACATCAGTCTTGTGATGACACAAAAGAATCAAAATGAATTATTATCTTGAAAGTGACAAGCCCCTCCTAGGAGAAAAGAGACCTGTAACTGCTTTGATTTCTGATGGAGAAGCAGGCGATTAAGAAAGCTGCCACTGACAGGGTAAAAATGAATTGCCTGTACTTTGTGTGGATTTTTATAGGCCAAGTATAATGGTTTAGAAAACTGAGGAGCCCCAGTCACGAAGAGATTCTGTACCCACCTGCTTTTCACCAAATGTTTGTATGATAGATTTGGAGCAGAGAGTGGGAGATGTCCCTTGAGGTATAGGCATGCAAGGCCTGTTTAAGTCAGAGGACAGAACAGTGAGTTGACATCTTTTCATATATTTATTGACCACCAATATTTATTACACTGTGGTAAATCTATTTATGTCCTTGATCATTTTTCTCTAAGAATTCTTGTCCTTTTTATTATTACTTTGGGAAAATTATATAATATTATATAATATATATATAATTTTGTTGTCTTTGGGTGCCGTCAAGTCAGTTCCGACTCAGGGATGCTATGCACCACAGAACGAAACACTGTCTGGTCCTGCGCCATGCTCACAATCGTTGTTATGCTTGAGCCCATTGCTGCAGCCACTGTGTCAGTCCATCTTGTTGAGGGTCTTCCTCTTTTTTACTGACCCAGTACTTTACCAAGCATGATGTCCTTCTCCAGGGACTGATCCCTCCTGATAACATGTCCAAAGTATGTAAGACATAGTCTTGACATTCTTCCTTCTAAGGAGCATTCTGGTTGTACTTCTTCCAAGACAGATTTGTTCATTCTTTTGGGAGTCCCTGGTATATTCAATATTCTTTGCCAACGCCATAATTCAAACTGTCATTTCTTCTTCGGTCTTCCTTATTCATCGTCCAGCTTTCACATGCATATGACGTGATTGAAAATACCATGGCCTGGGTCAGGCGTACCTTAGTCTTCAAGGTGACATCTTTGTTTTTCACAACTTTAAAGAGGTCTTTTGCAGAAGATTTGCCCAATGCAATGTGTGTTTTGATTTCTTGACTCTTGCTTTCATGGGTGTTGATTGTGGATCAAAGTAAAACAAAATTCTTGACAACTTCAATCTTTTCTCTGTTTATCATGATGTTGCTTATCAGCCTAGTTGTGAGGATTTTTGTTTTCTTTAGGTTGAGATGTAATCCCTACTAAAGGCTCTGGTCTTTGATCTCCACCAGTAAGTGCTTCAAGTCCTCTTCACTTTCAGCAAGCAAGGTTGTGTCATCTGCATATCCAGGTTATTAATGAGTCTTCCTCCAAACCTGATCCCCTTTCTTCTTCATATAGTCCACCCTCTAAGATTATTTGCTCAGCATACAGATTGAATAGGTATGGTGAAAGATGCAACCCTGACGCACAGCTTTCCTGACTTTAACCATGCACTACCCCCTTATTCTGTCTGAACAATTGCCTCTTGATCTGTGTACAGGTTCCTCATGAGCACAATTAAGTGTTCTGGAATTCCCATTTTTTGCAAAGTTACCCATAATTTGTTATGATCCACACAATCGAATGCCTTTGCATACTCAATAAAACACAGGTAAACATATTTCTGGTACTCTCTGCTTTCAGCCAGGATCCATCTGACATCAGCAATGATAACCCTGGTTGAACGTCCTCTTCTGAATTCAGCCTGAATTTCTGGCAGTTCCCTGTCTACGGACTGCTGCAGCCGCTTTTGAATGATCTTCAGCAAAATTTTACTTGCATGTGATATTAATGATATTGTTCAATAATTTCTGTATTCAGCTGGATTACCTTTTTTTTTTTTTGGAATACGCATAAATGTGGATCTCTTCCAGTTGGTTGGCCAGGTAGCTGTCTTCCAAATTTCTTGGCATGATGAGTGAGCTCTTCCAGTGCTGCATCCTTTTGTTGAAACATCTCAATTGGTATTCCATCAACTCCGGGAGCCTTGTTTTTCGCCAATGCCTTCAGTGCAGCTTGGAATACTTCCTTCAGTACCATTGGTTCCTGATCATTTGCTACCTCTTGAAATGGTTGAACATACACCACTTCTTTTTGGTATAATGCCTCTGTGTATTCCTTCCATCTTCTTTTGACGTTTCCTACATAGTTTAATATTTTCCCCATAGAATCCGTCACTATTGCAACTCGAGGCTTGAATTTTTTCTTCAGTTCTTTCAGCTTGAGGAATCCATGGTCTGCCATAAATATACTGTATACATTTCCCCAGTTCTGTGTTTTGCATTTGGATATTTTCAGTGTTTATTCAAATTTCCTTTATGATTTCTCCCTTAGTATGACGTTTATAATGCCTTCATTTCTCCGTGAATATACAAATGCTATTCTAGTATTTTAGGTCATTGCTATTGTTTTTTTTTGTTGTTCACATTTTTATTATAACTCAGAATTTGTTATAGCCATTTTATGTGTACGCTTCTAATCTTTCCCTTTTCTGCCAGCACAGGCCATGGCCTCATCTGTACTTTCCGCATTGACTTGAAACATCATCTTCTTCAATATTGAGTTCTTTGAAATAATTGATTCTGTTCCCTTTGGAGTAAAGTGTTTTACTTATTATATTTTTGAGTATTCCTTTTCAAATATTTTTATCAATTCTACTTAACATATTTGTGTGGACTTTTGATTGGAATTTTGATAAGAACAATATGTAGATATATCTGAAAATACATACCGATATTGAAAATAACAAATCTTTTCTCATGAGGATTTTTCCACACTGTATTATACCTTAGAACACTAGCAAAACTTATAAAACCTATGGTCTTTGGAGTAGTATGAGGAAAAGAAAAAGTATTGTATTCAACAGAAGAACTATTCCCCAATCCAATGACTTCCAGTGGATTTCAACTCATAGTGACCCTATAGGACAGAATAGAACTACCCCATAGGTTTTCCTAGGCTGTAATCTTTACAGAAGCAGGCTGCACATCTTTCTCCCCAGGAGTGGCTGGTGGATGCTACAGCTGCCCTTTCAGTTAGCAGCAGAGTGCTTAAGTACTACACAATCAGGCTCCTTGAAAAACTATCACTTATAAAACAATAACTGCCCAAATGTTTATACTTTAATATTTACTGACATATACAAAAATGATTTCAGCTGATGTTCTTGAGATTTTTCATATCTTTATTTCTTTTTTTAATAAAGAAAATATTCTCACTTAAATGAGATAATAATGTCTGTCTTGAAAAAGAGCCAAATCATAATTTGTTGAATTACTTTGTTCACACAAAACTCTTTATTTTAGGAAATTCACTCCTCCATCCATCATCTCTTCCACACGGGCCTGAACCCTAGCGTATCACAAGATCTCTCTCTCTCTCTCTCTATATATATATATAGATACTATCATATATTACATATCACACATCACATTTTACATATTATGCATAAACCTATCTTATTTATTAATAGATAATATAATGTATCATGTATAATATTAATGTGCAGTATAATATACTATATATTAATATTATATGTGGTACATTATATTAATATCAGAACCCTGGTTGCACAGTGGTTAAGAGCTTGGCTGCTAACCAAAAGGTCAGCAGTTCACATCCACCAGCCACTCCCTGGAAATCCTGTGGGCAGTTCTACTCTGTCCTATAGCATTGTTATGAGTCGGAATTAACTCAATGACAATAGGTTTGGTTTTATATTAATTTATGCAATATGTAAATATATATTGATTATTTATGCATTATTTCTCCATGTGCACAATGAATACTGTTACCTTCTGCCCTACCCAAATGTCAAAACTTCCTGAACTTTGTAAAGAGGCAAAATCTAACCATTTTATTAACTTTAAATAATTCAAAACAAGTAAAATATCTAAATTTGTTTTCCATATTGTGCTCTAAATTGAAACTATGCCTATTAGCAGGAAGAATTTTTGCCTTATGTTCTACTAATCAGAGTCCCTAACAATATCATTATTTCCCTCAATATTATTTTTTGCCTCATGGGATTAAATGAATTAGTACATTTTCAACACTCAATTATCTTTATTGTGCAAAAATATTGTGCAGCTAATGAAAACATTTAACTGGTTTGTTACATAATCAAATCATCATGTTCTGCATTACATTTTTCAGTGCATTTTGCATAATGAGGGTTAGAATCAACTAGGGAGCACACAATCAGATGCCATTTTAGAAAATGTTTGATTATGTGTCGTTCTAAAGTATTTTACCCTGACCCAGTAGGCCCCTTTCCAGATTCATTTAACCTTTGCATCTACAAAGGGACTTCCTGCAGGCATACCACTGAATATCAAAAGCAGGGTCATTCTTGCCTTATGCATATGAATTCTTCTTGACAAGAAAAGGAGTTTGAGACTGAACTCCATTCCATAATTTCCACTAAGCGCTTTCAGATGTTAACAATTATGTCTTCACAACTTTAATTTGAACTGGTGACCTTGTTGTTGATGGTTCTATAACCCAATTAATTACTAATTACTGATTCCTTGAGTTTTAATCTGCTCCTTAAATATTCAGTATAAAAGCTCCAGGTAGTAAAATTATAAGCGCCTCTTACTGATTTCAATAAGAATGCCTTGCTGTGGAGATTGCTTCCCGTTACAAGATTTGGAACCAATCAATCTAAAAGAAAAGCTTTTCATGGAGATGATTAAAGAGCTTGAGTTACTTGTTGGGCTAAGTAACTTACAGGAGAAGTAGCAGTTTTTAATTATTAAATTGTTATACTATTATCATCCCACTCAGTAAAAGCCAAAGTCCCTACAATGACCATTCTCTTTATAGTGATCTTAACCTTCCTATACTTGACCTCACAGCCTGCAACTCACCCAGTCATTCTGTCCCAACCACAGTAACCACCTTGCTGTTCTTGGAACAAAGGGGAACTTTTCCCACTCATGGCCTTTGTGCTTGCTGTTTCCTCTCTCTGAAATGCTTTTTCCCTGGCATCCTCATACTCACTTCCCTCAGATCTCTGCTCAAATACTACCTATTGTAAAATAATATCATATAAAATAATATCAACTGATACACACTTATCAGCACTTACTATGCCCCTTTTCCACTACATTTTTCCTCATAGAACTAATCATTCTATACGAACTTATATATTTTTTATTCTCTCTCTTCTACTAAAATGAAGCTCCATGAGAAGAGGGCATGAGGGAAAGAAAAGGCTATTCTAAATAACATGATTGCATGTAGTAGGAATTCTTAAACAGATAACTTAAGTGAATTAATGAAATATTACTAACTCAGTCAAAATCAAGTACCCATAGGTCTCATATTTTCTCTCTCTTCTTACTCTCCCTAACTCTCACTCTCTTTTTCTCCAAATAGAGGACCACATAAGTAATAGAAGTAGATACTGGAATAGATTCAATAAACAAAGTTCTACTTGTAAATATTTGTCATAGATTGAATTATATCTCCCAAAAAATGTATGTATCAGTTTGGCTGGGCCATGATTCCAGGTATTGCGTGATTTTTCCTCTGTTGTAAATCCTGCCTCTATGACGTTAATGAGGGAGGATGGGCAGCAGTTGTTTTAGTGAGGCAGGACTCAATCTACAAGATTGGATTGTGTCTTGAGGCAATTTCTTGAGATATAAAAGAAAGAAGGGAGCAGAGAGACAGGAAGACCTCATACCACCAAGAAAGCAGTGCCAGGAGCAGAGCACATCCTCTGGACCCAGGATCCCTGCATGGAGAAGCTCCTAGTCCAGGGGAACACTGATGAGAAGGCCGACAGAGAGAGAAAGCCTTCCCCTGGAGCTGACGCCCTGAGTTTGGACTTTTAGCCTACTTTACTGGGAAGAAATAAACTTCTCTTCGTTAAAGTCATCCACTTAAGGTATTTCTGTTATAGCAGTACTAGATGACTAAGACAACATTTTTGATACTTTCTACTCAAAACCATGAACTTAGAAAATAGGAGATACATATCAGACAGGTCTTGATTATGTCACTTCCCTGCACAAATGTCTCTCCAGCTCCTGTAAAGCACAACACCTCCAACAAAATATGTTATTTTTTTTCCTTGTTTTAATGATATTTTTTGCAAATACCCGTTCTAACATATAACCATATAGATCTATAATCATTTATTTCTGCACTGATCTCCCTCACCATTCTATGAACTTGTTGAGAAAAGTACTCATGCTTTAACCATTTCTCCACCTCTAGACTCTAGTCTCAAAATATGTGATGAATGAACAAATGAATGTGCCCCTCAATTCTATTGCTTTTAATGTCATATGCAAATTTCTCAGTCCCTGGATGGTGTAAATAGTTAATGTGTTCAGCTGCTAACTGAAAAGCATTGTAGGGTAAAACTATCACAAAGTTTGGTGAAGCAAAAAGAAAGTTTTATTCGTCTGTGTTCAAACGGACAGAAGTGGGAAACGGACAACCATGCTGCCACAGCCATGTCTTCCTGAGTTCAAGGAAATATCACAGAACAGACATATATGGGAAAACAGACAAGCATACTGCTAGAGTCATGTCTGTCCAAGTCCAAAGAATATTACAGAACAGGCAAGAATGGGAAAACAGACAAGCATGCTGCCACAGCCATTTCTGCCCCAAGTCCAAAGACAATGACAGAATCATCAGTATATATTAACATTACAAATGGGCAAAACCATTGAAAGCTTAGCCTTTTCAGATTGGCTAGAAACTGTGATCCTACATTTTGAATTGTCTTTCTTAACAATCACTGGTACAGGTTTCAGTAACAACAGTCAGGAGGGTCTTCACTGGACCAACAATTTTCTATTCACTAAATGCTAATAGAAAAAGGTAAGAGTGGAAAGTCTTTTGTGTTCTGTTTGATTGGCTTTATGTGAAAGTTTCCCTAAAAGATATTTTCCAAGATTGTCTTAGCTATTGTCTTTATACCTCAGGGTGCAGTTGATGTGTCCTTGTGAGTCCTCGTGAGCCCAGCTCCAGCTGGGTCACATTCTCTACGCTCAAGGAGAGGGAATAATAACTCCAATATCATTCCCTAAATCAAAAGTTGGAGGTTCAAGTCCACTTAGAGGTGCCTCAGAAGAAAGACCTAGAGATCTACTTCTGAAAAATCAGCTATTGAAAACTTCTTGGAGTAAATTCTACTCTGACATGCGTGGGATCACCATGAGTCAGAATCAACTCCGTGGCAACTGGTAACTGGGGAAAATTTCCCAGCCCATAATCAGAGAGTTAGCTAATTTTACTAATAAAAAGGTCTGCTGAGACTCCTATGAAATTCTTTTCCTTTGGTTATTCTCAATGCTGGGAATTAAAATAATTTGAAAACATATGACTAGCATGGACCTTAAAAATCTCCTCATTCCTGGGAATTTTTCTTTTTTCTTTTTTTAATCAAGTATCTCCCAGGAACATACTTGGGAAAGAAAAGGGAATAATGAAATCCCAAGTGTGACCTTCTGATTCTCCTTTCAGAAGAAATACATGCTTTCTTCCATCCCACACTCTCAACTCCAAATAGCAATCAGAGCCAGGTAATAGTGCCAACTATAGACTGGATGTACTGAGGGCATGCATCCCAAGCTATTTTGCTTTAACAGATGTCACTCTTTTTCAGTAATACCACAGGAGCCTCTTCCACCATCAAAAGCTGATTCTGCTTTTACTAATTCATATTGCAACTGGCAGTGCTTATGTGGTGCAAACGGGTAAGTGCTTGACTACTAGCCTAAAGGTTGGAGGTTCAAACCCACCCTGAGGTATCTTGGAAGACAGCACTGGTGATCTGCTTTCTAAAGGTCGCAGTCTTGAAAACCCTATGGATCAGGTCTACTCTGCATCCATGGGGTTGCCATGAGTCTGAAGCAACTAGATGGCAACTGACCATAACAAATTGAGCAACCAAAATCTTCACTCCTCCCAAACAAGGAAAACAGAGGTTTCTCACCACACCAAAGTCTACTTTAGCTCTACATCACCTCCAGTCTCCTCAGCCAGTATCACTTCTCCCCTACCAAGATACACCTGCTCGTTCACTAAGAATGAGTTTTTAAAAGCCAACTGGTGATTTTGTTTTTCTCTTTATTTGTCAAGGAAAGGAGAACATTTCTTTATAATTTTTTTGACCCAATCATTCAGGACTCTACAACTTGCTCAGTTTTTTTGTTTCCCATGTGGTACCTAAGAGCAGCTTTCACCACCTTGCATTAGGAAACACCTGTCATGCTATCCATAGAGGCTGATCAGGAAAAACTATCTCAGTCCTATTTGGATTGGACCATTTCATTATTCTAGATCTCAAGCACCTTAGTTTGAGGGATAGGAAACCTACTAGCAAAACCAACTTAATCTCACTTACTTTGTGCTTTACTCCCTCTCCTTAATTGGGAGGGGGGTCCAACTTTGCCATTCAAAACCTTTTATCCTTTATTAGTGGATCTTGGTGATTCAGTCTTCCAAAACCACCCTGACTCACTTTCGAGGTCAAGTGGGAAAGCAGCACAACAGTACGGCTCAAAAGTGAGCCAAAACTCTAAGGTCAGACAGAATAAGTTCAAATCATTGTGTTCTTGTGTACAAACTTTGTGGTAGTGGAATTGCTTCTTAATCTCTCCAAACTTTACATTCTCCTTTGTGATTTGGGAAAATTATAGCACCTACTTCAAAGAGTATGACTGCCACAGAAAAAGGCTCAATAATTTTTATTGTTGTTGTTAGGTGCCATTGAGTCAGTTCTGACTTACAGTGACTCCATGAATAACAAAACAAACATTGCCCGATCTTGTGTCATTCTTACAATAGTAGGTATGTTTGAATCCATTGTTGCAGCCAAGGTGTCAATCCATCTCTTTGAAGGTCTTCCTCATTTTCGCTAACTCTCTACTTTACCAAGCATGATGTCTTCCTCCAGGGATTGTTCCCTTCTGATAACATGTCCAAAGTAAGCAAGACAAAGTCCCACCATCCTCTCTACTAAGGAGCATTCTGGCTATACTTCTTCCAAGACAGATTTGTTCATTTTTCTGGCACTCCATGGTATGTTCAATATTCTTCACCAACACCATAATCCAAATGTGTCAATTCTTTGATCTTCTTTTTTCATTATCTAGCTTTGGCATGCATATCAGGTGATTAAAAAGATCATGGCTTGTGTAAGGTATACCTTGGTCATCAAAGTGATATCTTTGCTTTTTAAGATTTTAAAGAAGCCCTTTGCAGCAGATTTACACAATGGAATATGTCATTTGATTTCTTTACTGCTGCTTCCATCGGCATTGGTTGTGGATCCAAGTAAAATGAAATCTTTGACAACTTTAATATTTTCTCTCATTTATAATGATACTGCTTATTGGTTCAGTTGTGGGGATTTTTGTTTTCTTTATGTTGAGATGTAACCCATACTAGAAGGCTGTAGTCTTTGATCTTCATCAATAAGTGCTTCAGGTCCTCTTCACTTTCAGCAAGCAAGGTTGTATCATCTGCATATTGAAGGTTGTTAATGAGTCTTCTTCCTATCCTGATGCCACATTCTTCTTCATAATCCAGCTTCTCTGATTATTTGTCATATAGATTGAATAAGTAAGGAGAAAGGATACAACCCTGGCATACACCTTTTTCCAATTTTAAACCATACAGTATCCCCTTGTTCTGTTTGAACAACTGCCTCTTGGTCTATGCACAGGTTCCACATGAGCACAGTTAAGTGTCCTGGAATTCCCATTCTTTGCAATGTTATCCATAATTTGTTATGATCCACACAGTTGAATGCCCTTGTGTAGTGAATAAAACACAAGTAAACATCCTTTTGGTAATCTCTACTTTCAGCCAAGATCCATCTGATATCCCTCATTCCACCACCTCTTCTGAATTCAGCTTGAATTTCTGGCGGTTCCCTGTCAATATACTGCTGCAGCTGTTTTTGAATTATCTTCCGCAAAATGTTGTTTCATGTGATATTAATGACATTGTTTAATAATTTCCACATTCTGTTGGATCACCTTTCTTTGGAATGGGCACAAATATAAATCTCTTATTGTTGGTTTGCCAGGTAATTGTCCTCCAAATTTCTTGACATAGATGAGCATCACTTCCAGAATTGCATCCATCTGTTGAAGCATCTCAACTGGTATTCCCTTAATTCTTGGAGACTTGTTTTTCACCAGTCACTTCAGTACAGTTTGGACTTCTTTTTTCAGGACTATTGGTTCTTGATCATATGCTACCTCCTTAAGTAGTTAAATGTCAATCAATTCTCTTTGGTGCAGTGACTCCGTGTATTCCTTCCATCTTCTTTTGATGCTTCCTATGTCATTGACTATTTTGCCCTTAGAATCCTTCAATATTGCAACTCAAGTCTTGAATTTTTTCTTCAGTTCTCTCAGCTTAAGAATTGCTCAGCATGTTCTTCCCTTCTGGTTTTCTAAATCCAGGTTTTTCCACAATTCATTATAATAATTTACTTTATCTTCTCTAGCTACCTTTTGAAAACTTCTGTTTAGCTTTTTACTTTAGCATTTCTTCCATTCGCTGTAGCTACTATACGTTCAAGAGAAATTCTCAGAGTCTCTTCTGACTTCCATTTTGTTCTTTTCTTTCTTTCCTGTCTTTTTAATGGCCTTTTGCTTTCTTCATATATGATGTCCTCGATGTCATCCCACAACTCTTCTGGTCTTTGGTCATTAGTGCTCAAAACCCGGGAAAACCAAATCTGTAGCCATCGAGTTGATTCCAATTCATAGCGACCCTACAGGACAGAGTAGAACTGTCCCATAAGGTTTCCAAGGAATGGTTTGTGGATTTGAACTGCTGACTTTTTGGTTAGCAGCCTGAACTCTTAACCACTGCACCACCAGGGGGGATATTTTCACAGTTGTACTTTGGCTCTCGTGACTTGTTTTAATTTTCTTCAGCTGAAACTTGAACTTGTGTAAGAGCAGTTGGTGATCTGTTCTGTGGTAGGCCCCGGCCCGGTCTTGACTGATGATATTGAGCTTCTCCATAGTCTCTTTCCACAGATGTAGTCAATTTGATTCCTGTGTATTTCTTCCAGTGAGTTCCATGTGTGTGGTAGTCATTTATGTTATTGAGAAAAGATATTTTTGATGAATATGTCCTTGGTCTTGATGAATTCTATCATGCGACCTCTGGCATCATTTCTATCACCAAGGCCATATTTTCCAACTACTGATCCTTCTTCTTTGTTTCTAATTTTCACATTCCAATCACCAGTTATTATCAGTGCACCTGGATTGCATGTTTGATCAGTTTCAAACTGCAGAAGTTGGTAAAAGTCTCCAATTTCTTTATCTTTGGCATTAGTTATTGTCATGGTTTGAATTATGTCCCCCCAAAAATATGTGTATCAATTTGGCTAGGCCATGATTCCTGGTACTGTGTGATTTTCCTGTATGTTGTAAACTTTCCTCTATGATATTAATGAGGGAGGATGGGTGGCAGTTGTGTTAGTAAGGCAGGACCTGATCTACAAGACTGGATTGTGTCCTGAGGCAATCTCTTGAGATATAAAAGACAGAAGTGAGCAGTGAGACGGGGGCCTCATACCATCAAGAAAGCAGTGCCAGGAGCAGAGCGCATCCTTTGGGCAGGGGTCCCTGCGCCGAGAAGCTCCTAGTCTGGGGGAACGCTGATGAAAAGGCCCAGAGAGAGAAAGCCTTCCCCTGGAGCTGATGCCCTGAATTTGGACTTTTAGCCTACTTTGACCATGAGGAAATAAACTTCTCTTCATTAAAACCATTCACTTGTGGTATTTCTGTTGTAGCAGCACTAGATGACTAAGACAGTTATTTTTATTTATTGTTATTAACAATATTTATATTGCTAATATATTATTTCTGAATTAATTAATATACTATTCAATCATTTATTGATTGGGGAGAAGAAACTCAATCAGATCTCACGATAACAATGAGTTTTGTTTTGTTTGGATTTTAACATTTGGAGCTTATGGATGCTTTGATAATCTGATTTGTTGCCAGTGCTCTCATATGTATACACCACTAAATTGAATAAATTTTTGTTTGTTTATTGTAGTTTAAGTGAAAGTTTACATTTCAAGTTAGTTTCTCAGACAAAAATTTTTACATACATTGTTATGTGACCCTAATTGCTCTCCCTATACTGTGACAGCACACTCCTCCTTTCCACCCCTGATTTCCCATGTCCATTCAACCAGCTCCTAACCCTCTCTGCCTTCTCATCTCGCCTCCGGACAGGAGCTGCCCATTTAGTCTCATGTATCTACTTAAGCTAAGAAACACACTCTTCACAAGCATCCTTTTATGTCCCACAGTCCAGTCCAATCTTTGTCTGAAGAGTTGGCCTCTGGAATTGTTTTAGTTCCGGGTTGACAGAGAGTCCAGGGGCCATGCTTTCCGGGGTTCCTCCCATCTCAGTCAGACCATTAAGTTCAGTCTTGTTACTAGAATTTGAGTTCTGCACCCCATCTTTCTCCTGCTCCATCAGGGAGTCTCTGTCGTGTTCCCTGACAGGGCAGTCATTGGTGGTAGCCAGGCACCATCTAGTTCTGGTTTCAGGTTGATGGAGTCTCTGGTTTATGTGGCCCTTTCTGTCTCTTGAGCTAATACTTTCCTTGTGTCTATGGTGTTCTGAAATTGAATAAATGTTTAGTATGACTGTGTATCTATCCTCTGAAGCCCATCCATTGACCGTATTTATCCAGATAAATAACTCCTATTTTATAACCAGAAGAAAGCTGGATTATCAAATTGAGACAGGTCATTAGATATTTGGCTTTGGCCTTGGAATTCAGTGGTTAAGAGCTCGGCTGCTACCCGAAAGGTTGACAGTTTGAATCCACCAGTGTCTCCTTGGAAACCCTATGGGGCAGTTCTACTCTGTCCTATAGGTTCGCTATGAGTTGGAACTGACTCAAGGGTGGCAGGTTTTGTTTTGGAATATTTTCAGTATCTTTTAAAGGTCTCAACAACTCTGGGATTAGAGGAATAATTTTATTGCTTTATGGTGAATTTTACTGGATATTTTTATTAAAAATTGTTATTTCAAAAGCTTGCTCTGGGATAAAAAAGACTCGTACAAAAAGCAGCAAGGTGAATAACAAATAAATTTGTGAGATAGTTTCAGTTTTAGTCCTGAGATTGTTCTAGAACTTGAATAAAGTGTTCATTGATCAATCTCCAGCAACAGGGACTTAGTGGGTTCTCCAAATTATTTGTTGCATGAAAATAAATAAATAATCGAATGAAGGAAAATATAAGAACAAATATTTAGCACAGACTTTGCCAGGTGTCTTAATAAACACTGTTTTATGAAGTAAATGGCAATGTACATTTTCCAAGAATTACTTCTATTCACAGGTACTTAAGTGTAAGTTTCCCATCAGCCTCACTTCATATACCACATAACTGGGTCAAAGCCCCATGTACAAAGGACTTTCATATAGCTTGCAACTGAGTGAAAAAGTGGGATAATTCTGATGTTGAGAAATTAAAAATTTACTCTGGAGTCTTCACTTATTTCCAGAACTGTGTGAATTAGCTAGATAATTACTATTCAACTAGATTTTATACTTTGATAGTCCATGAATAGAAAGATCCAAAGGCTCCCGATCAAGAAGCTAGGGAGATTTACTTGATAGAATTTGTTCTTGGGCTTGAGATATAGACTGGCCAATGGCAATGAGTAGTTGTGTGTAGCAGCCTTGTGGCACAGTGGTTAAGAGCTTGGCTGCTAACCAAAAGGTTGGCAGTTCAAATCTCCCAGCTGCTCCTTGGAAAATTTATGGGGCAGTTCTCCTCTGTTCTATATGGTTGTTATGAGTCAGAATAGACTTGAGAGCAATGGGTTTGTTTTTTGGTTTAGTTGTGTGTAGGAATTCCCTTCCTCCCGCCCCCGAACCTTGAGTATACTTAGCCAAGTAAATGAATAATTTCTTTTATAAGGATCAGCACAAAGCTGGATTCTATGAGGCAGAGGTTAAAGATGTCCCAAACCTCCAACTTTTCCAAGCTGCTGTATCACTCCATCATCTTTAACATCAACTACTCCCTCTCCCTTCAGCACTCTCCCTCCCGTCTTTGGGTTCCCTAATTTGCTACACTGTCTCACAGAACTCACGAACCATACAAAGGAAATGGCTCACACAGTTGTGGAGGCTAGCAAGTTCCAAATTCGTGGGTCAGGCGTAGGCTTCTCTCGGGTTCTCAGTCTCTTCGCACAGGCACTAAGCTTTCTCACTCCGTGGGATGGGAAGCACACTGGACCGTCTCCTGTGGGTATCTCCTTCAGTCTCTTCTGCCTTGGGGTGGTGGGCTCCTCTCTCTATGCTGGAATTGGCTCTCTTTTAAGGCAAAACTGACTAATCCCTTAGTGGGTCACAATTATCTTATTTGCACAGACCCACCAGAACACCTGGGTGGGAGTTACAAGACCATGGCAAGAAAGGCCATACTAAGTAATTCATTACACTACCATTTGACCCTGAAATTGCTGCTGCATGGTGAGGAACCCAAAGAATTGTCGATTCTGACTCATAGCAACCCTACAGGACAGAGTAGAACTTCCCCAAAGGGTTTCCAAGGCTGTAAATCTTTTCAGAAGTTGACTGTCACATCTTTCTCCTGTGGACTGACTGGTGGGTTTGAACCGCTCACCTTTTGGTTAGTAGCTGAGTGCGTAACTACTGTGCCACCAGGGCTCCTCTGAAGAATTGTAAGATTTCCATATTCTCCATGTGAAAGTCATATTTTCTATAGAACATAAATTAGAGTTTGCATTGAACATACCCATCTCTGTCTTTACGAATTCTGTTAGTACTGTATCTATCTTTATGAGTTGGGACACAGGGCATTCCTTTCAGATATATGTTTGTATCATACACTGAGTGTCAACTGTTTTCCAATCGTATTCTAGGGAAATGCAAAGGGGCTCCTGTGAGATCTCTCTGTTGGTGTAGTTCTGGATTTGGTTTGGCATTGTTCTTGGCTGTATATCCTTCAAACCTGACTATATGACCCCAACAGAGATACTTCCCTAAGTTTCCATTTTCCTTAAAGAACTTAGAGTGTTTCTCTTAGAACTCTGAATGATAGGAAAAACTTTTCTATATCATTATCTAGCTATTGAATTTTGATTAGACTGGCGGGGGTTATATGCCTGCCCAAAGCCAAAATGTGTGGTAAGGATAATGAGTGCTATGACTGCCAACAGTACTATGATCACTCCCTTGCCCCTGTGGTCAGGAAAGTCAGGTGTTATGACTGGCAGCTCCACAGGAATTGCAAATAATGGGTGTTATGGATTGAACTGTGTCCCCCAAAATATGTGTTGTAAATCTAACCCCTATACCTGAGGTTATAATCCCATTTGGGAATGAGATTTCTCTGTTACATTAATGAGGCAGTATTAGTGTAGGGTATGTCTTAAATTAATATCGTTTGAGATATAAAAGAGTGGATTAAGCAAGCAATCAGGCAAGCACAAAGGGAGGGATTGACACATGCCACCTGATCTCCAAGGAACCTAGGAATAGACGCTGAAAAGAGAAAAGGACATCCCCCTAGGGCAGATAGACAGAGAGAACCTTCCCCTAGAGCAGCCTGAATCCTGACTTCTAGCCTCCTAACTTGTGAGAAAATAAATTTCTGTTCATCAAAGCCACCCATTTGTGGTATTTCTATTATAGCAGCACTTGATAACTAATACAATGGGGGAGAGGCAAGTCCACAAATACGGAAGGAATGTTGTTTCCAAAAAAAATGAGGAAGAAATACTGGAGAACAACAGACACCGTACAGCCTTATACTGAAAATGGCTAATTCATTATTTAAAATATGCCCTTAGCTTAAAGAATCAAGTGGGAGAATTATTTGAGAAAAATACAGGGCTGGACTGAACTGGAGTTTCCTCCCTGATTTCTCAGAGCTTACTAAGTGTCTACTCTTTTCTAAACACTTGTTATGGAAGTACAATGGTGGATAAGATAAACACAGATCTTAGGGTCTCCTGCAAGGACACAAATAATTAAATAGGTAAAATACAGTTCAAAGTGATAAGTGCTATGTTAACAAAAGTAGAGACTGCTCTAGGAGAACACATACAGGATGCCTAATACTGATTTTGAGGTCAGGAAAACTTTTTAAAGAAGGTGACATTGTTCAGAATTTAGAGTCAGATAATATCTGGGTTCAAATTCCTGCTCAAACACTAGCCACTTGTACTCAGCCAAATTAACCTCCTTAAGCTTCAGTTTCGTATGTGAAAATTGAGAATAATAATAATACTCTTTTTATAGTTGCTATGTTTAGATGAGGTGACTCATGTAGAGTCCATAGCCTGGTAACATGGAATGTACTCAAAAAACTTTGGTTTTTATTTATTTATTTTCTTTAGTTTTTCAGGGTGAATGTGATGGAGAAAGTTGCATTTAAGTTAAAGGTTGTTGGATGCACATGGGCCCCCGAAACCATACCATCTTCTGCGAACTAATGAATGAGAAAAGTATAGTGCCCAGAGAGAAGGGTGTAGAGGTATGGAATCATGTTAAAGATCCGGACTTTAACCTAAAAGCAATTAGAAACTCTGTAATAATTTTAAGGAGGTAAATGACATGATCAGGTATGTGTTTAGATAGATCACTTTGGTTGCATATGGGCAGTATGACATAGTTATCATGTTTATGCATAAAACTAGATTAGAGATGATTGATGGTTGGCTGGAGTAGGGTAATGGGACAAGGGGGCTGACGAGTCAGCTATCTGGAAGATTAAATGGCAGGGTAAAGTGATTTTTTTTTTTTGTTTGTTTGTGGATGTTGGAGAAGGATGCGGTGTGGGAGTCACAATACTTCGGGCTTGAGAGACTTAGTACATGGTAGAACCGTTAGCTAATGTAGACAAATTTGGAGAAGGACCCTTTGAGGGAAAATGATATTATATGATTTTATATAAAGAGTTGAAAGTATTGAATGTATTAAGTTGGAATACCCGAGGAATCATCACTAAATTTTGGGTGATTCTGAACCTTTGGAGACACATCTGATCTGGACAGATAAATTTGGGGTCATCTGTAAATTCATGAGATTCTGCAGCAAGAATTAGAACAGTGAAGAGAATATTGTGCCCAGGATAGAATCTTAAAGTGCAGCAACATTTAGGTGATGGGACATCAAAACTGACTCTGAAAATATGACTGAGGAAGATCAACAATTGAAGGAGAAAGATAATCAGGGGTGTTTGCTGATATGGAAGTCAACGTCGGAGAGTGATGGACAATGTCAAATCTTGCTGATAAATTTCAAAAGTTATGTATTTAAAGTGAATTTAAAGGTTGAATACTTGGAAAAGGAAATTGTAGTGCATTGAAGAATAGACTGACAAGCAGATAGGAGATTAAAATGTGGAAACAGGAAATAAACAAATTTGTTTTTTCAAAAGTTTGTAATGTGAAAGGATAGAGCAGGAATTAAATAAAGAGGTTTTAAGGTTCAGAGTTTTCTTTCTTTGCTTTGCTTTTTAACATATGAGGAATTTAAATATACTTGAGTATTGATTTGAGAGCCAGTACATATGGTCATGTTGAAAAGACAGGAGATAGAGAGGGTAAACCACAGAGTAAAAAATCAGAAAAAAAGTCGAGGTGATCAAATTTGGAGAATTGGAGGTATTAACTTTAAGAATGATGCAGTTCTTTCTCCTGCAATAAGAAGGAAAAGGAAAGGATGAATTGAACATAGAAAATCACTAGTCATACAAAATGAAGCATCTTGGCTGTCATAAGCATTATTTCTTCAGAACTACATGTATTTCTGCATTCAAACTTCTATGATTCACATCTGAGTCAAGGCTGAAGTGATGCTTTTATGAAAAAAGAACTTGTATTTTACTGACAACTGTTTTTTATAATGTCTCTATTTGTTACATGAAATATTAGGTTTTTTTTTTTAATATTCCCTAAATCAATTATATCTTTACTGCCACCACTGCTTTCAAATGATTTTAACTCGAGCCTTGGGGCATTCCAAGATAATATAAACCACCACTAGTTTTAAAAAAAAATTAGTGTAGTAATAATCACAGTTGACCTTTCTGTGTATATGTCAGGGGGTTGGTGATTTAGGGATGGAGGAGACAATTCATGCATCAGTATAATCACCCCACATAACGGCCCCTGGTTATAAGCTGAACACAACAATGAGAAAGGCTAATAGCTTCCTGTTCAACCTGGAAATGATGTCTGAAAAGCTTATCATTGTTTAAACTTAATTGACTTGCGTTTACTATGATAATATTGGCATCAGTGCTGTATTAATATTACATGAAAGAAACAAAATTTTTAGCCAAGGGGTATTGGGGAAAAAAAGGAGTTGATTTTCACATTCGGGTGTACAGTATCTTACTTTAAATGAGAACAAAAACTTAGATTCGAATTGAAATGACATTGACATGAATATACCCCTATCAGCTTGGGGTTATAGCTGCACTCCCAAACTCTTTTACAATTTGCAAAGCGGCTGTTATTGCAAATGTTATTTTTTCCAATAAAGAGACAGCTCATTAGATCTCATTACTAGTCAGCAGCTGTCGCAGAATATAGATTTCCAACTTGGAGCAATACATCTTTTCACAAACGCTTTCACTGAAAATGTGGAAAAGATCTATTTCATCGTTAACCTCCAATGACATTATACATGGCTGCACTTAAACACCTTTGGCTTTTCTGCAGAGCATTCCATAGTTTAGTAACTTTAAGTTGAATAATTCAGGTTTCTTCTAAATGTAATGCCCGCTCCCTAGAAATTCTAAAGGGATATTGAAAGTTATTTTTTCGACCTCAACCAGTAAAATATTGTTCTGAGAATTGGATAAAGTCAATAAATCAACAAATATGTTTTCAGTACATTCCTTGGACAAGGATGCTGAGAACAGAAAACAAATTAAGTATAATTTAATTTTCTGTGTGCTCAAAGAGCTTATACTCTTCTTGGGGAAATGAAATATAGATGGTAAAAACATGCATGCATACTAAGAGTTAACGTTTGAAGGCTAATATTCAAGAAAGGTCATAAAATAATACATGATTCTTTGTTACATGCCTTATATAAGAAATACGGTCTCAGAGAAGAAATAAATCATCATGGACATATAATGTCTGGTAAGCCTTCCCAGAGATGAAAAGATAGTTTTATTTTTCAATATTTTGAGCAGTGAAGTGTGTGTGTGTGTGTGTGTGTATGAAAGAGAGAGATACAGGTGTGTGTGCAGGAAGCTGGTAGAATGGGAAGGGAACTGAGGTCATATGTATGCTATAAACAAATAAAGAGATATAACAAGGAAAAAGGTAAGTTTGATGAATAGTGTGCGTGTACCCCTATTGTGATGGTTAAGGTTGTGTGTCAACTCAGCTGGGCCATGATTCTCAGTGGTTTGGCAATTGTGTAATGATGTAGTTTGGCAGTTAAATAACGATGTAATTGGGAAATTATGTAATGATGCAATCATCCTCCATGATGCAATCTGATGTGATCAGGCAATCAGTTGTAAAGGGAGTTTCCTTGGGGATGTGGCCTGCGTCCAACATGTATATGGACAGTCTGGCAAAGCTCACTCATTTGCTCTATCCTGCATCTGTCTCGTCATCATCTGACTTCCAGTTCTTGAGATTCGTCAGTCTCTGCAGCCTGTGAGCCACCAGCCTGCCGTCTTACCTGCCTATCCTGGATTTGTCAGCCTCTACAGCTCACGAGTCAGCAGCCTGTCATCTGACCTGCTGATCTTGGATTCATCGGCTCCTTCAACTATGTGAGTCAGGAGAAGCCTCCAGCCTGACACTTGACCTGGAAACCAGGGACTTGCCAGCCTCTGCAACTGTGTGAGCCATTTCCTTGAGATAAATCTCTCTCTCTCTCTCTGTGTATATACATATATATACATATATGCTTCTCTGATTTTGTTTCTCTACACAACCCAACTTAAGACACCTGTAAGTATGACTGTAGAAAAGAATTCAGTTATGTGAGAATTAGGGATTACAGTTGGAAAGATAATGTGAGGTCAGACTATAGATTACTCTAAATGCCAGGCCAAAGTGTTGGACGTTTATTTGTGAAGAATGGAGAATGTGGTTTACTCAAAGGAAGCACTAATTTCAGAGAAGAGTGGCCTGGAAGGTGAAAATTTCACCAATGACTGAGGTAACAGAAAAAAAAATCAAGTTTTGAAAATAGAAGACAATGGATATATGAAAGTCGTGATCATATATTTCCCTTACTAAGAGGTAGAACATTTTATATAACTCTATAAGCAAAAATATAGAAACTTAAGGTACATTATTAAAAAATATATACTGTAATACCTATATGAATTTTATGTCCATTAAATATCCAGTTCAGGGATGAACAATCAACACCTTCCATCAAGCACTCTCTTCTATGCTCCAACCCATTATATACATTAAGGAATTTTATATAAACAAATGTAATATTTTCTACGTTTGACTTTTACTTGATACTTATAAGGCCTTGTAGATTACTTATGTAATGATCGATAATTTTCTTTATCCATTCAGAAATATTCACTAAACATTACTTGCAGGGCTATATTACTTTTCCTCTCTTTGTTTCTAATATTTGGTATTTCAATCCACCAGTAATAAACCTCTGAAATTAAAATAATTTTTTCCCAAAGAGTCAAGCAGTCATCACTGTAGCTTTTTATGAAGATACTCAGAAAAAAAGACTAAAACTCATTCTGCAAAACATTTCAGGAGAAAAAAAAATAACTATAAGGTAGAGTGACAGGAATTCACCAAGACTTGCTTCAAGTTACAGGACTTTCCTCATGAAATACAGACTTTCAGAAAAAAAGAGAGGAAAAAAAAAAAAAGGCAGAACGACATTTCCTACTTCACCTACTTTCTGCCTCTTTATTAAGACTCCCCTAAAAGTTAGCCACCTATAACATGGGTACTGTTTTTTTAAGATGTCGATAACAGTGATCTTTCACATATGTATAATCTCCCCATCTTTATAAATCCATTTAGAAACAGCAAACCCATAAAACAATGCAGAGAGTAATATGTGTAGGGTGTGTGGTGGGTTGGGGATGAATGAGGCTGGGAAAGAAAAGGCAGGGAGGGCAGAGTAGGACATGGTGAGTTTGATAGGTGGTAACTGCTAATATATTTTATTATCACGTAGATGTCAACTTCTATTATGCATTTTCTCTCCATGTTTTCTTTTCATATCCTTTCCCTATATGTACCATTTTACATGCTTTTTTGTACTGTAGCAAGGAGAAAAAAATTACTATTTTACTAATCGTTATTCTTAATGCTAACATTTAGAAATTATCTTTTTAAATGCTCAAAGTCAAGAATGAAGTAGTCTCTATTGACTCCCCACATAAAAGATATAAAAACTTTGCATAATTTATCTTGTTTTTTAATTTCTCATATTCTGTTGATAAGGGATAGATTTTTTAGATTCTGAATATTATAATTATATTAATTCTGCTGTCATATTACCTCTTTTCAAAAAAAATATTGACATATCTATTGAATTTATAACAATATTGTTGTTGTTGTTAGGTGTTGTCGAGTCAGTTCCAACTCATAGTGACCCTATGTACAACAGAACTAAACATTGCCCCGTCCTGTGCCATCCTCATAAATGTTGTTATTCTTGAGCCTATGGTTGCAGTCACTGTGTCAGTCCATCTCCTTGAGGGTCTTCCTCTTTTTCGCTGACCTTCTACTTTACCAAGCATGATGTCCTTTTCTAGGGACTGGTCCCTCCTGATAAAATGTTCAAATTATGTGAGACAAAGTCTCGCCATGCTTGCTTCTAATGAGCACTCTGGCTGCATTTCTTCCAAAACAGATTTTTTGTTCTCCTGGCAGTCCATGGTATATTCAATATTCTTCGCCAACACCAGAATTCAAGGGCGTCAATTCTTCTTCGGTCTTCCTTATTCATTATCAAGCTTTTGCATGCATATGAGGCAACTGATAACACCATGGCTTGGGTCAGGTGCATCTTAGTCTTCAAGGTGACATCTTTGCTTTTCAACACTTTAAAGAGGTCTTTTGCAGCAAATTTGCCCACAGCAATGCGTCTTTTGATTTCTTGACTGCTGTTTCCATGGGTGTTGATTGTGGATCCAAGTAAAATGAAATCCTCGACAACTTCAATCTTTTCTCCATTTATCATGATGTTGCTTATTGGTACAGTAGTGAGGATTTTTGTTTTCTTTAAGTTTTTTATGTTTTCTTTATGTTCAGGTTGTCATCCGTACTGAAGGCTGTGGTCTCTGATTTCATCAGTAAGTGCTTCAAGTACTCTAAGTCCTTTTCAGTTTCAGCAAGCAAGGTTGTGTCATCTGCATAACACAGGTTGTTAATGAGTCTTCCTCCAATCCTGATGCCATGTTCTTCTTCATATAGTCCAGCTTCTAAGATTATTTGCTCAGAATACAGATTGAATAAGTATGGTAAAATAATACAACACTGACACAAAACTTTCTTAAGTTTAAACCATGCAGTATTCCCTTGTTCTGTTTGAACGACTGCCTTTTGATCTAACTACAGGTTCCTTCATTCCTAGAGAAGTGATTATGAATGGCCAAATACTTAACAAAAAACACTGCCCTTTCCTGAGCCATCCTCACAATCACTGCTATGTTAGAGCTCCTATCAAAATATTTTTAACCTAGTTGTAGTGTTCAATACTAGCCATTTTAGACCTTCTGCTTTTTTTTTTTACACTTTTGGCACACCAGAACTACAACTTTCCTGCTTATAAACTTCATGGGTCCCTATTTTATCTGCATATTCCTATGTTTTTTATCTATTGTTTTCTGCAATTTACTATTTCAGTAGAATCTTTTTATCCAGTCTCAATTTGTTTCTTTATAGGTGTCCTGCTTTTTCAACCTAGATGCTTATAAGATGTATTATTTTTCTAATTCTTAATTCACCAACATATGTCTTGATCTTGGTATCATTTTCTGAATAATTTTGGAAAATTATTACTCTATGATCTGTCATATGTTTACTTAATTCTTATAATAGGTTTATTTTATGTATTCGTTTATATCTTCTCTTCAATTTATTCTATCGTTTACTTCAAGAACAATATAATTTAACCACGGAATGGTCTTTCATAGCTCCATTTTCTCATAAATGTTTTATTGTTGTTGTTCATTTGTATTCTAAGAGACTATATCGAGTTTGTCTTCCATACTATCAATCAATTTTTTTGAACAATGGAGATTCTATGCTATATTGCTTCCAGGTGCAATTTTTTATTATATTCTGTTGTCACCAGTTTTAATATTTACCTAAAATCTTTCCTTATCTCAGTTAATTATCCTCTCATCTTAGGCTTTTGTATTTTTATCACATCTTTAAACTCTTTGTTTTTTCACAGTCTCTGTTTTATTGCATTTTATGGAAAGCACAATGTAGGTATTTTTAAAACTATACTGTTTTCAATAGTAAAGTATTTTCAATGATAAACATGTATTTACTCTTAAGTTCTTTTTATATAGAAAAAAATTTTTCGGTTCCCACACTCTTTGTATTCAATTTACCAATCTTTTCATATTTGCATGAGTTGAGGTCTCTTTGGCCTAGTATTTATCCCAAATTGTTTGTGGAGAACATTTTGGGGTCCTTTGTTGTTAGGAATACTGTAAGAATTTTTATTTTTGATATCATGGGAAATAATTTCCATTTCCTGTTATGAGTCAGCTAAAATACCTCCTACTCAGTTTCCATGGTATCTAGCTGCATTCTCAAAAACAGAAGCTATTTTCCAGTCCTCACTGGTTTACTTCTATCTGGTCTCATGTGCTATATATCCAGGAGAAAGTCCTCAAGTTCCTAGCATGTGAATATCACTCTTCCTCAGTTCTCAATGCTGAAGCAAGATCAGGCATGGGAAAATTAGGCAAAATGGCTCAAGCTGTCATCTTACCTAGACACTCTTTTTGTTTTGTTTACTACATTTTATTTCTAAACATTTTTAATTCAATTAAAATACTTTTCCAACATGACAAACTTTTGTGTGTGCATAACGTATCTCCAAGATTGATGCTGTTAACATTAAGAATTTTACAATGCATTGTAATGCTAATCAGACTGTCTACCACTGAGTTAATTTTAGAATAAAACAATATTAACTACAAAGCTAGGGTATAACTTTTATGAATGTATATGAAATTGTACTGATTGGCAAAAATTTAATGTAAATAATATTATCCTTTCTTCTCTTGTTACTTATTCAAGTTCTGGCCATTCTACTAAGTTCAGAAAAAACTCTAAGAAGTTTTCAGATTGTATCAGTCATTTTCTTGTTTTTTTTCAGCTGCCTTGTTTCATGATCCACATATTTCCTGGTCTTTCTTGAACTTCTAACACTGCACTTGAAGTGAGTACCTCTCCTCTGTGTTCCCACAGCTTTCTGGCTATCTCAGTTAAAGCACATCACACTCAACAGTGTTTGCTGGTTGACTTGTTTGCCTCCTCTAAAACTGTATGAGCTCCAGGACGGAAGAGGGTATGGTATTTTCCATCTCTGTATTTCGGTTATCTAGAACAGTCCATGGCCCATGGTAGAATTGTCAATAAATTCCTTTGTATTTTATTGAACTTAATTGAAATAGGCTGGTAGAATAAGCCTATTGTTATGTATAAATTGTAGATTTGAAGAAATAAAAAAAATCCAAAGTATAAAACTTAATCAATCTAATTATTATCATGATTTTCGGTGTAACTTAATTATGAAAAGAAAAAAATTTATATAATAGAACACCAGCCTTTCTGGTTGTAGAATATTGGGGAAAATTTCCCAGAAAATTGTATGGACCAATATTACGAAGTTGCAGATCTAATTTATTCAAGTAACTCAGATTCATTTTAATAAATTGTTTTTTAACACCTGCTGGCTTGTTCCTTCATTAAGACAAGGCAAGTGTGTCTGTAGAGTGAGCAATTCTCTATTTTCTAAAGGTGTCAGTAAGCTGCATTTTATAAATCTTGGGGAATTATTATTACCTAGCTCCACTTAATGGAGTTGGGGGTTCTAAATGTATTTGAATGAATATTTCATCTTGTCTGGTCTCAATCCTGAGGATATCAAAGGCAAAACTATGCTGATTTCATCTTGGTATAATTTTGCAAAGTAATATAGATTCCTAGGGATATAATTTGTCTGTATGGAGGATATCATTAAATATATAGAAATTATATTCACTGAATTTCTTAAAAAGGCAAATAAAACAAAGAGAAAAATTAATCTCAATATTTAAAATTTTCTAAACCTAGACAATCATTTTAAAAACTAGTGATTGAAACTAGCATTTTAAAAGTTGCACTAAGATTCACAAAGAAAATAGATCAATATATGTTTGTCAGTTGGACTTCTCTCTTTGCTTTGAAAAAGGTCTTGCTATAGATTGAACTGTGTCCCCAAAAAATGTGTGTCAACTTGGCTGGGCCGTGATTCACAGTACTGTATGATTGTCCACCATTTTGTCATCTGATGTGATTTTCCTATGTGTTGCAAATCCTACCTCTATAATGTTAATAAGGTGTGATTAGCAGCAGTTATGTTAATGAGGCTGGACTCAACCTACAAGATTAGGTTGTGCCTTAAATCAATCTCTTTCGCGATATAAAAGAAAGCAAGCAGAGAGACATGGGGACCTCATATCACAAGAAAGCAGCAAAGGGAGTAGAGTATGCCCTTTCAACACGGGGTTCTTGCATGGAGAAGCTCTTGGACCAATGGAAGATTGATGACAAAGACCTTCCTCCAAAGCTGACAGAGAGGGAAAGCCTTCCCCTGCAGCTTGCACCCTGAATTTGGACTTTTTGCCTACTAGACTGTGAAAGAATAAACTTCCGTTTGTTAAAGCCATCCACTTGTGGTATTTCTACTATAGAAACACTAGATAACTAAGCCAGATCTATTAGCCTAGCTGGTGACGTTATTTTTCCTATCAGTATTTTCCATAAGTGAATGAGGTCAGTTAGATAATTACAAGTGGATTGGTTGAGAGTATATTATAATTTTATTTGAGTTCAAACTCACCATTTCTGAAATATGCTTTTGACTTACTAAATCATCTGCATTATTATAATTAGAAGCAGGTATAGCAGCATGGTATATAATACCCTGCACTTTTGATATCTGTAACTTGAAACAAAGCTAGTCATTTATTTTCATTTGAAGGACTATGTTGGCTGTTGGCCAATGAATAATGTATATTTTATTCCTAAGGCAAAGTTATTTACTTGTTGGAAATCACATAAAAGACAACCCTTTCTTATTTACAGCCTTACTGGAAATTATTTAATGAGGTTTTACTAGTGTTTAGCCAAACTGAGAAAATTATATCTAATTTGTTATTCCCTGTTGTTTATAGGTATTTTGTGAAACAAGAAAACACTACTAATAAGATAAACATATTTCAGTACTCTTGGTGTCCAGTATTGGTTTCATGCCAAGCTACAAAACTAGCTGAAAGAAGGTCATAGTCTTGTCTTGTCTTTTCTTAAAATGAGGGAGTATTAGTGTTTAGTGCATGAGTATTTTTGTCAATATTACTTAAGGCAAATTATAGAGCTGAATATAGATATTAATATAATGTCTGCATTCAGAAGTACTTGATGCTGTACGGCTCATTTGACCAGATGTTTCTTTTCATCTGCTGTATCACTGCAACTTGTAGGTCAGAGAGGCCATAGAGTCTTAAAAGTTTATTCCAAGTTGTATAAAGCACACAATGAATCAGCTGATGACGCCAATGTACTCTATTCTTTATATTTGTGATTATAACTACTGCTTACTTAAATACATCTTTAGAGCTCTCATTTTTTATCAATTTCATTTTTCCTAAGACACCTGAGAAACAGAGTTGAAAGAGGTGTACAGAGAACCTCAGATGTTATTTAGACCACATTTTTCCAAACCATACTTGATGAGTTCATAACGCTAATTCTCTTTAGCTATATTTTTTCAAAATATGTCCATTCTAGTTTTATTCATTACTACACACAGTCCAGTGACTGTTAATAACAATCAATTATGTCTCTCTCAGCCTCCTATGGTCCACATCCTAATCAAGAGCAGCCAAAATATTGCTGGCTATGAGCTCTGCCAAATAGACCATTAGCCACTGATTATTTGTTTCAGTTAAAATCTCTACTTACAATAAATGACTGGTTCCAACCGACACAGTAATAACGTGTCATTTAAGTGTTTTGGTACCTGTACTCATGTGGACCAATGCTTTTTCTTCTACTGTGGTTCAGTTCTTACATAGATGTTGACTAAATTTCAAGGTTAAATAACAAGAAATCTTGTAATAAGTAATAGCCAGAAGATTCAAAGTAGGAAATCCTTGGCAGTGTAAGTACATATTAAGAGAATAATTTATAGGAGAAAACTACCAATGCCCAAAATAGTATTTTACCATTGTAATATAAAATAATACTAACATAAAAAGAATTTCTCCTGCAAGATACATCCTGAAGAGAGCCTCTGTCACATAAACCAGAATAAATGCAAACATAGAATAATAGGAAAGAATTTAGATTCTTGTAGAACCTTGTCAATTAGAACCATCCACACATGAGTTGGGCAGTGTCCCAGACTATTAACTCAAGATATTTTTTTTTAATGTAATGTAACTTCAATGCACTCCCATAATACTTCAGTCATAGTATGTCCATCTCTCCCAGACTATGAAATTCCCGAGGGCAGGAATTCAGCAAAATATTTTATAGAACTCATTGTTTAAAGGCAGAGTGGTATGGCAACCTACATTCTGAAGAAAAGAATTGACCATGATCCAGACTTTCTATGGTTTGGGAAGAACTCATGGAGCAGATCCCTGTTGTGCTCCTTGGGCCCCACTGCCTTTTTTCTGGTGGTACTTGCTTCCCTAAATCATTTTCATTGAGAAAATTTGGATTTTTATCTCTCTCTTAAGATTAAAAATAGAGTAAAGATTCCAGTCAGTATGATTACAAATAAATTATCCTGAATTAGAAACTTAAATTCTATTTGCAAATATAAAATTACCTATTCTTTATAGGTAAAATGAGAAATGCTTCTGTTTTGTTTAAAAGTATTTAAAATGTCGTAGCTATGATTACCATAATTCAGTTCCTGTTTAGATATAATATTTTAAAAATTTGTCCTTACACATGATTCCCTCTTTTAAAATGAAATTGTTTATTATTTGAAGTATGTACTTAATCAAATTGTTGTTATTGTTAGGTGCCCTCCAGTCCATTTTGACTCATAGCGACTCTGTAGGACAGAGTAGAACCACTCCGTAGGGTTTCCAAGGAGTGGCTGGTGGATTTGAACTGCTGACCTTTTGGTTAGCAGGTGAGCTCTTAACCACCATGCTACTTGGGCTAAATTGTTAAATAGTACCTTTAAGCAAGTGACTCTCCAAATTATTGTCATCTCTGAGGTCTTGCCTGTGTACAGTCTCTTACTTTCAAAGATCTAGTAAGCATTTTACCTTGAATGCCTTATGGTTATTTCAATCAGCATTCTACTTTCGTCATTTCCCAACAAGACTGATCTCCTACTCACAATTCTATTAGTAGCATTATTATTCTGTTAGACAGCCACGATCTCTGTCTTGAGCTTACTTTTATGTTCCCTAATTCCATGTCCAAGGAGCCCTGGTGGTGCAGTGGTTAAAGCGATCAACTACTAACTGAAAGGTTGGTGGTTCGAAACCACCAGCGGCTCTACAGGAGAAAGGTGTGGCAGTCTGCTTCCTAGAGATTTATGGCCTTGGAAACCCTAAGCGGTCACTATGAGTCGTAATTGACTTGATGGCAGTGGGTAGAGTTCTTGTAATTCCCCGTCCAGGCGCTTGACAAACGCTCCTTCTACCTTGCATTCTCTCTACAATTTACTCGTCCTTAAAGAACATGTCAAATTCCAGCTCCTTTGTGAAATTTTCCCTTGGTCACATCCACTAGGTTTTATTTTCTATTGTGATTTGGCTGGTGGGTTCCAACCGCTGACCTCTCAGCATGAGTGCTTTAACCACTGTGCCACCAGGACTCCTTAAAGGATTCACACACACACAAAAAAATATTTTAAAGTCATTTTAGGTTTATTTCCAGAAAGATATTTGGAAAAACTGATAATAAGAAAATAGTGTTGCATTTGTATGGTTACGTCAGAGAATAAAAGCCTACATTGTGAAAAAAAAAAAAAAAACCTTTAATTTTACAATTAGTACATTTTAATTTTATGAGGTGTAGAAAACAAATAAGTATAAGAATTGTCTATAGTATGTATTTCTCTTCTAATTTTAGGTCCTTGTGCTTCCTAGAATTTACTACGTTTTCATGATTTTAAAGAATTAGCAGTATTTTCAGTGGTGCCTGACTTGATTACCCAAAACAATTTTCCTCGAAGAAATTTGGATATTTCTTTCCCTCTCTTAAGATTAAAAAACTTTTTAAAAATTACAGCCTGTTTGATTACAGATTAATAATTTGGAATTTGGTGTTTAAATTTCATTTATAATTATTTAAAAAATTGTTTTGAATCAACTAATTTTATCTTTTTTTGGACCACAGGGCATTTATATTCCTCCTTCCTCCTAAAAATTACCATTAAATAATTCATAGGTGACATTTCAAGAGTAACTGGGAAAAAAATTGAGATTAAAAACTGAAGTTAATAAAACTAGAACGCCTTAAGTCTATAGCTTAGAGATAATTATTATGAACATTCGTTTATCAAATATTATACTATATGAGTTCTTATTTCAAAACTAAACTAGTTTAGGATATCATTAAAATCCTTAAAAATGTTTTATCATGTCATAGGCCTCCCAGAGCCATCCAACTTGTATACTAATTATTTTTTTCTTGGCTACATGCTGTTTTAATTACATTCATTATGTCTGTCATTCTGCAAAATCTTATGCATGGAAGTGTTGGTGGCCGGGTGCATAACCATTGCTTTTTCCCTGCTGTGCTAATGGCTTAAGTCCAAGCTGAGGTGCAAATGAAATTAGTTTAGAAGGCTAAATTTGGCCCCCAGTTAATTTGTTTCACAAACCTGCTACCCATTTTTTTGTCATAGCTGGCTCCATTACAAATCTATATTAATAAAGAATCCAAAAGTTAAAATGGAATTTGTTAACTTTTATCTTTAATGGTTATCAGTGATGTTGTTAGCAGGAAGCACAAGAAAGAGGGGAATTCTGGAAGGAAAAAAAAAAACCTCAAATATACTGTGATTCTTAATAGAAATTTAATAAATGTAGCAAGAAGGAATGAAAGATAATCTAGGAGAAATCAATCAGTAATGTTAAAGAAAGAAAAAGTATATCAGAGGTATTCTGACAACTTATCATATGAGAAATTTTAAGAGTCATATTTGGTTAAATTTATTAATCCTGTCACATTTCTACTATCTTTAATTTCTGACAAAAAGAAGGATAAATATTTCCCAGTGATGTCAGTTACTCTCCTCTCTTCCTGGTATATATTCTGTGCACTGTGATCTCCTTCTTTCGATTTTCTAAGTGGAATGGCAACATGATCTGAAAATTCCCCCAAATCACAAATAGCCCATAACCATAACCTATGTCTCTATAATAGAAAACATCTCAGTAAAAACTATTACATGTAGTTATAAATATATATCTTAAATGAATTGTTTAAAAAAAGCATTCATCCACATATTTTCCATCAAATAGTTTTAAATTTTATGTAAGAATCTGCAGATTATATTTATTAAATTTTAAAATGTTAGCTCTTTTACGAATAGACAATAATTGGCAAACACAAAACACACTTTGTTCCTATGTCAAGTAATTAAAAACAAACACAAAAAGTCCCTCCTTATTGTGTCATTGAGGCATAATTTATTCAATACATAATATCTGGTGACTGGTTTCATTTGCTTAGCATGTAAAGACTTCAGTGTTCATCGTTTATTAAGCCAAAACCAAACCAACCTTATTGACATTGAGTCAATTCTGACTCACAGCGACCCTAAAGGACAGAGGAAAACTGCCCCATAGGATTTCCAAGGAGTTACTGGAGGATTTGAACTGCAAAATTTTGGTTAGCAGCCGAGCTCTTTAACCACTGTACCACCAGGGGTAGATGCCAATTATGACCTCTGCTTTCTAGAAAATAACTTTCAAAGGCACAAGACAGATAACCACACATGCATAACCATACAAGATTCTTGCTTTTATGGCACTTTTTTTATATTTTGCTTGATTTATTGTCGCTTTTCATAGGAAATAAAAATTTAGTATATAACAATAATATCATAAACCAAAATTGGAAACACTTTGCATAACAGTGAAGTGTATTCTACAAAACTATTTAAAATCAATATCAGATATTACTGACTGATCTAACATTTTCGGCAATGGGTATTTAGGAAAAAAGGGTAAATAAAAACTAAACATACCAAAGAAAATCTCCAGAGAAGTCTTCAAAATTCTATTGTTAGGGAGTTCCAGCAAAACGGCGCTCTAGGCAGAAGCACCACGCCATCCCTCCACAGCAAAGATCCGAAAGACTAAGCCAAACAGGGAATACAACAATCCTGAAACCCTAAAACATCAAATGAAGAGATAAAGAACTCAGCCAAGCACCAAAAGGAGTGAGAAAACTGACAGAGAATGGAGAGCGAGGAGAGATTCATGCAGAGGTCCCCTACTAGCTAACGCAGCATGGATCCACCATCTTGGACTCCTATCAGAGACCAGCAAATGGGGTACGAGAAAGCAGCCTCACAGAGTGTCCAGCAGGAGACAAAACAAACACTCTACACATAACAATCTCCCCACTGCATCCTGCCTACCTGCACCGTGCGCTTGACATCACACTACCAAGCAGCACAGGCACAGCCTACTGACCTGCTCTGCACTGATTACCGACCCGCTCTGCTGGCTGTAGTAAGTGCCACAAACAACCCGTCCCAGTAACTCCTCTTCAGCTAGACCTGCCCTGCCGTACCATATCTGAGCGACTGACCCTGCCAGTTGGAGAACGAAGTGAAAAGTATTCTGCCCACAGATGAGCAAACAACAAAGAACACACAGTCTGCCTGCTCAGACATAGTCAAATTTAAAAAAAAAAAAAAAAACGGATGAAACAAACAAATCTACAACGAGTAAATCAGAAAAATAACTACTGAATGCCCCGAAGAGAGCAGACAATATCAAAACATTTACAAAAATAGGACAGGATGGTTCCAGTAGGCTTCCAAAATAAACCACCAGATGACTTTTCAGTGGAAGAAAAGGCCCTAGAACTACCTGATAGGGAATTCAAATCTCTAATACTCAGAAGTGTCCAAGAGCTGAAGCAAAAAGCAGACAAAAATGGGGAAAAAATAGGCAAATTCATAGAAAATACAGACAAAAAATTGAAGAATTCAGGAAAAAATGCAGGAACAAAATGCCAAAATAAATTCACAACTAGAAATTATACAAAAACAACAATTAGAAATCCAAAAGATAAACAACAACATTTCAGAAATGAACGGTGTCATAGAAGGGCTGAGAAGCAGATTTGAAACAGTGGAAGACAGGATCAGTGGAATTGAAGACAAACATTTGGATACAACTCTGTTTCA
>NW_004444147.1:454068-472702 GCF_000243295.1 Trichechus manatus latirostris | reverse complement strand
AATAACAGCAGAATTGGAAGAGCATAGTCAATGTCACTGAATTGTGCATGTAGAAATTTTTGAAATGGTGTATCTTTGGCTGTGTATTTTCACCAAAAAGAAATGTTGAGAAGTTAGAGGGTTGACATGTTGTGCGGTTGTTAACCAATGTCATAAAACAATATGTGTACTACTATTTCATGAGAAACTATTTGTTTTGTAAGCCTTCACCTGAAGTGCAATAAAAAAAAAAATTCTATCGTTAGAATGACAAAGGAGTACATTTAAATTCTTTTAATACTCTCTTGGTAAAAGTTGTCCATTGTGTCCACCTTCAGGGACTTCCCAACACATAAATAGAATGACTACTGCATTTCAGGAAGGTAATCAACAGACAGGATTGACCCAGGTATGTGATCTTAGAGTAAAACTAAAATAATTTCTCTAGGTATGGTTAACTTAATCAAATATCATACAGCATGCTTTGCCTATCATCATATCTGTTTAATGAAGCTGAATTTCTTAAGAAAACAATTGAAAATAAATAATAAAGAACACCATACTTAAAATCTACAAAAGTCGTTTTTAAACAGCATATAAATACCTACATATAATTGTGTTTCCATTTCATTATCTTTAATTGCTGTCATTTATTCCTTAACTTAACCCTGATTTTCTCCCAGGCTAGGGTGGATTTAACTTACGCTAATTTTCATTAAGTAAGCCTTTTCCGTGAATCCAGTATGCTTCAGTGTACCTAGGGTACTTGGCTTTAAAAGTTCTTGCTATAGGCTTCCATTCAACTTTTGAGTTTTATCTAGTAAAAGAGACATTTAAACGTCTGTTTATAGTGTCCGTGGCAAACAATCACATATGGTCCTTTGAATTTCTCTACCTTTCTCTGGGTTGTCGTAGCTCATGATGCAGGGATAAAGCAAAAAAGAGGGTAGGGGGAGGAAAATCTTGTGACTGCTGTTTTTTTTTTGGAAATCTCATGGTTTTTACTGATTAATGTTTCCCAAGAATCTATCTTCTAAGTTTTCTCCCGAGTTTTCTGTCAGCTGCCTCGTTTCCATCATCTTTCTTCACCAATGGCTTTCTTTGCTTATGTTGTTGTTAAGGGTCACCGATTCAGTTCCGACTCATAGCGGCCCTACGTACAATAGAACGAACCACTACTTGGTCCTGTGACATCCTAACAATTGTTACTATGTTTGAGCCCATTGTTGCAACCACTGTGTCAATCCATCTCATTGAGTGTCTTCCTCTTTTTCATTGACCCTCTACTTTATTAAGCATGATGTCCTTCTCCAGGGAATGGTCCCTTCTGATAACATGTCCGGAGTGCATGAGACATAGTCTTGCCATCCTTGCTTCTAAGGAGAAATCTGGCTGTACTTCTTCCAAGACAGATTTGTTCATTTTTCTGGCAGTCCATGGTACATTCCATATTATTCACCAACACCATAATTCAAAGGCAACAATTCCTCTTTGATCATCCTTATTTACTGTTTATTCTCTACCTATAGCCTGTCCGTTTATAAGTCAGAGAAGGTCACTTACAATTTCTAATCTGGTCTCTGACACAGGTTGTTTATGAATATAAAGATTTAAAATGATGGAAATCTCAGTTTAAATCAAAATATGGCTTTTAAAATCCATATCAAGTGGGTATTAGGCATTCTTATAATAGATGTATGAAGAGGCTTTCTTATACTCTCAAACTCACATTTTTCTTTTCTTTTGATAGCCGATTGATCTGTAAATGCAATTAGCCACACACACACACACACACACACACACACACACAAACTGCATTAAAAAACCTCTATACATACATTTTGCTATTTGAGTTCCTCACAATGGATCTTGCTTTATTACAACACTTTTACCTTCCATGTACTTTCAAGTCTATTATCTAATTATATCTAAAGCATTCCTGATAGGTAGGCAGAGGAAGGTCATTTAATCCCCATTTTATAAATGAAGAAAGGGGAGTACAGAGAAGCTAAATGACTTGCCCAAGGCCGTATACATCTCTGTGGTTAATTCTGTAGTAGAATGACTTTGGAAGAACCAGACACCAGTGCAGACAATGATTAATCTAATCCCCCAGCAGGGGGATGGGCAGTTGAGACTGATGGCAAACTAAAAATAAACTAAAACTAAATATTTCAGAGAAAACCAACCTTGCAAGTACCATAATTTAATAAAGTTGACTAGAGAAGAAAAGTACCTCTCTAAGTATTGCCTGTCATTTGCAAATAAATGGCTTTAAAAGAAACAACAACAAAGAAAAAAAAAAGAAAAACAGTGGCGAGAACATGTATAGAAAGAGCAGACAAATGCCTTACAATACAAAAATAATATATGAAAATTTCAGCCCTATAAAACTGCATAATCATACTCTAAATATATATTATTAAATAAATATAAGAGTTTTTAGGATTTAATTTAAAAAAAATTGGAATTTGTTTTCAACTACCAGAAAATGAAACATTTGGAATAGAAAATTGGCCTTTTAGTATTATAGCTGTGTTTCACCATAAAGACAGAACAGAGAACAACACCTCTCTGTTGTTATTATTCTATTTGTGTACCTTATTTAACAATTTTCTTCCAATTAAAGATATTAAATGCTGACATTTATCAAGATGCTGGGAAGGAGTAGCTCCAATGCTGGACGAGGAATACACAATGGAGGTGATTTATCAAAAGCTGGTCTCACAAAATCAAGTCAAGTAAACGAAGCTCAGTCAACATGGGTAAAACAAACCAGTAGTTACATAATATTAAAAAATAGGATGTTTTTAAGTTCTTGTTTATCTCGAGGAAGCATAAAACATGAATTAAAGAGTTTTTGTGCTTCTGTAACATGGAAATGCAAATAGAATATGTGATAAAGGAAGAATAAAGCTCTTCATTATTTTTATGATACCAGAATGCTCCAGTTTTCTTCTCTTTTCTCCTACTCTCCTTCAAAGCTCTAAAGGAACTTTACAAGCAACTAAAATAAAAAAAAATCAGGTGGGAAAAAATCTTCAACTTCTCGAAAGCTACCATTACTGCTGAACACTCTGAGTTTATTAATTTCACTAAGTTAAATAAGAAGCTTAGGAGAATTAAATTTATTAATTTCAATGAATATTTTGGTGTCTAATTGTGCCTAATCTATGTTATGCACCATTAAATGTTATAGATATGACCCTTACAAAAATGAATAAGGAGGTTACAGTCTTTTTGGATTGACAGAATGAAACAAATAATCATGTAGATAATTATATACTAAAAATTGTGATAAGCCTGTAAAGAAAGACTATAAAGCACTAAAGACTAAACCCATTTCCACTGAGTGGATTCCAACTCATAGTGACCCTATAGGACAGAGGGTTTCCATGGAGCGGCTGGTAGATTTGAACTGCCAACTTTTTGTTCAGCAGCTGAACTCTTAACCACTGTGCCACCAGGGCTCCAAAAGAATAAAGATGCTATAAAAACCTAAGACACAGAAACTAATGCTGACTGGGGAGTCAGGAGTTATAGCAGGCAAAGCAGGGAGAGGTGAGGACAGGCAGGTGTAATCAAAAGTGCTTTCTAGTAAAGGGAAAAGCATGTACGCAGGCTCTGAGTTTGCAAGGAGTTTGTGTTGTTGGAGTATCAGAATAATTGTAGGAGATATGGTTGAAAACGGTTATAAGCAGGGGAGTGGCAGAGTCGGATCTCTATGTTTAAAGATCACTCTGACATCATTTTCGACGAGGACACAAGTACAAGTGGGCAGTTCAGTTAGTTGCTTCCTGAAATAGTCTACAAGAGAGACAATGGCCTTCTGAACTGGGGGAAGGGCAGTCGAGATGAACTGAAAGAAACGGATTTGAAATATATATGATGTACTTTTTGGGAAAACTTGACTCATAATCATTTTTTTTTCCCCTTCCTGGAAGCAAAAAAGAAAACAAGACTCCACAGGCAGACATTACACATCTGAAATCAGGCATACCACATTATGGGAATGTGGTCGAGGCAAGAGTGAACAGAAAACCTGCCAATAAATAAATAAATAAATAAATAAATGGTTTCTTAAATGTCAGTTTCAACAAACACAGGGAAGAACCTGTGCAGAAATGAAGTTCCCCCACTGGGATTGTCTAAGTACCAGCTATGTCCCCAGATCCCTCAGGCTGATGGATCACAGAGCTGATAATATACCAATCTACATCAACTAGCCTTTCCGATTAATAACTGAGAATAATAATTGTTCAATTTATTGAGTGTTTTGTGCCTGGAACTGATTGGAGTGTCTTTTATGTGTTAGTTCCTCACAACAACGCTATCAATGACTTACTGTTTGAATCCCAATAGTCTGGCCTGAGCCCACACTCTACGCTTGCATCACAAACTCTCTTTCTAAGAAAGGTTCAAAGGGCATCCTAAGCAAAAGTGAAGAAACATGATTTGGGGGGAGAGAGGCCACGAGTCAGAATCAACTAGACAGCAAAGGGTTTGGGTTTTTTTGGCTTAGGCCACAATAGACATAAAATGCTGTTTGGTAGTGGAGTAGGGGAGGAGTGAATGAAAACATTAACTCAATACATTAAGAGTCCAAACACTAAAACACAGAAGAGCTTACTGAGCTTAACCTTAAGCTGGCAGAGATAAGGAAAAGGTTTATGAAAAGAAAAAAACCGAGACATTAAAATATTAAAACCATAAAAAGCAAAGTAAACACTGAACACCAAATCGATGCTGAGGAGGACTTTGAAGACTCTTTCAGAATATGGAGGAAGACAGAAAATAGATGACAATGTTCAGAAAAAAGATGATAGCTTTGGAAGAGAAATAATTGATATTCAATATTCTAATTTTTTAATCATTGAATAACAGAATAAAATATGGTATGACATAGATACAATGTTCAAACATAAAATTATAGAAGGATTTGCTGATCCAAATAAGAATCTAAACATGTAGATCACAAGGACTTATCAGACATGAGGCAAACTTAATGTAAAGAAATCAACATGGGTATATATAGATATATACTAGACACACACACACATACACAACTACATACATGCACAGATACATATTTTAACAGTTTTAAAATTTCAGGAAATAAAGAATATCATAAGCACTAAGACAGAAAGAAAAGAAACTGATTAACTTAGAAAGAAAAATCAAATTATAAAAATGATTTCAAATATTCTATAGAGTCACTTTTATAAGACATACCCTAGAATCCTGAATTATTTAGCCTTTATCCAAGGAAAATGTCATCATAGAGATGTGCTTGATTTTATCCAAAGAGTTTTGAAGAAGGACAGTACATGACACCTCATAATTCTGGGCAAAGAAATGCATTCTTTACGTCTGTGTGAGCGGATATTTTGAGCCAACATTCTAGTTCAATTATCTTCTTATTTATGGGATGTGCATTTCAGGCCAAATCTCACATTCAATACTTGCAGAAAGTTCCCATGGGAGATAAGAAGATGCTTTCTATTTGTAACTGGAGAAGAGTTTGGCAGAAGTACTTTGTGAATAAGTTTGTAAATACTACATCAGTAACAGCGAGAAAGTAAAGGGGTATAATAACAAAATACGGAGCTGACAAACCATGTTCCCATTCTTTTAAGATCAATAGCACCTAATAACATTGCTTAATTTATAAAATGTTTACAGATGCATAATATGGAGGGATTTACTCAAAATAAGCAAATGTTAAATGAATCAATGTGTGTTTAAATACGTGAAGAAAACAGGAAAAGGCAACAGAAAAAGAATATACATTCTGTTTCATCTTCTTTGTTTGCAAATCTTATTCCATTATTGACTTTCCTCTTTAGCCCCCATCCAAATGTGTGTGGGCATTTTTGAAGCCTCTGCGTTCATTCCTACCCTGCTCTTTATATATTCTCCTTTGTGCGTATCTTTGTGGCCTCCACTACTACCATTATAGACACACATGCATATACACCAGCACCCTCAGATCTAAATGTCCATTGGGGATTTCTATTTGAGTGTTTTATCAAAACAAACTGTATATTGCCACAACCTAGTTCAATATTTTTATTTTTCCCTCCCCCCACCATAATCAACTACCATATTTCCACCATTAGAAACATATCTCTTTCAAAGTTTTTAAAATGATTATACTTTTAGAAAAAAATTTAAACATTCTCTTACCCTTCCTTTTTAACAGAAATATGTCACCAAGCCCTGGTTTCTCTTTATTTTGTTCTCTTCTTCTTTCTCTTTCCATTGCCACCATTGTATAAACCAAGCCTCCTTGAGTTCCTTCTGGATGTAATGAAGATTTCCCACATTCTGTCTACTCATTCCAGTGGATCCTAGAAGGGTAAACTCTCCCTCTAAAGCACTATGTTAATTTCCCTGCATATGAGCCAAAGTAAGAAATATCCCATGCATCTAGTCCAACTTCCTAACAGGGTTCCATCTTATCTCTTCAATCCAAATTCTCTCCCTACTCCTAACAAGTAGTCTACTCATTCTCCCCTGAGTCTTTGTGAATACTTCTGTGTTGTGAAGGATATATGAGATGACAGAGGCAAGCTGCTTAGCAATGGACTTGTCTCATAGGAAGCATTTCATTAAAGCTAGCTTTTATCTGTTCCTTAGAGTTAGTGCTACTTCACATAGGTTAGGCTTATCTCCCCAGCTCATTTGTTGCCTGAGGTCATGTCCCATATTTAATCACCAATAGTATCTTGTTGAGAACATAATAGACATTTATTTGTTTTCAATTTCTTAAATTTGTATTAAAAAAAAAAAAAAGTTGCCATCAAGTTGATTCTGACTCATAGCAACCCTATAAGACAGGACAGACTAGAACTGCCCTATAGGGTTTCCAAGTAGGGGCTGGTGGATTCAAACTGGCAACCTTTTGGTTAGTAGCTGAGCTCTTAACCAGTACACCACCAGGGCGCTATTAAGTTGGATTTAAATGTGATTAATTTTCTGATCCTCTAGAAAGTAAAGATCGAAGGTAGGTGACTTCAAATTTCCCAAAGAAACAATGAAGTATGAATTTTATAAAAGGAGATTTGCATACATATTATATAGATACATCAATGTTTAATTATACAATTTCATTTAATATTTTTCCTCCGTCAAACTCTTTTTTTATTACTATTTTCCGTTTTTAAAGAAATGAATACATCTTACCCAAAAATTCAATAAACCTTTTCACTAAAATACAGTACAAAATGGAATTTATCTTCCCTAGAGATTACAAATCATGTTCATGTTCTCACTAGAATATTATGATTTATAACTGAATTCAAACGAATGGATTATAAATACACAGTAAATAATAAGGAAGAATCTAAACAGATACAAAAATTTCAGCCCTTAAAAGACTAATGACTGTCCAAGGCATTTCAGAGTAAATAAATGTAATCGTACAATTACATTGATGGGCCTTTAAAGTATAGCTTTTTGTGGACCATAAATGTAGAGAATTAAAGGAAAATATAGTAAAAATATTGTATCAATAATGAATGATGAGAACCAAAAGGTACCAGAGGAATGCATTCATCTTTAGTATGCAAGTCAGCTTCCTAAACTAAGAAATGGAATAAAATAAGAACTATAGGCAAAGTCTTTGTAAGTGCCACAAAATATAAATTACTTTCCTGTGTTTATTTCATTTGAGATATGTAAGTAATTTTATTTCTCTGACTGAAGTTATGAAATAAGGCCATCAGCAAGTTGTAAGCAATATATATGTATTTAACATTTTATCAAGCTATTGTTTTCATCACTTTCTCTGCACCGTGCTGGTATCACATTCTCCATTATTAAATAAAACAGAAGCAAAAATGAACAGATTTTATATGAGTATAGATTTCAGTTAAAAAAAGTGGTTTTATGCAACAGTGACTAGCTATGATTGAGGAAAAACAGTAAACAAATGACCTGTTAGTGACATGTTGCGTGCTCCTTACCTGGTTTGGTTTTGAGGCAGCCAAGCAGAATTTAAGAAAAACGTAAGTGGGACTCACAGAATTCTTGCGCTAACCACTTTCCTTCTTTGGGACTCAATTTCCTCATCTATAAAATAAACACCAATAAAATAAAATTATTTCAGGACTCTGTTCTACATAGCCTCTGCCGTCGAGTCGACTTGACTCATAGCGACCCTATTTTTTTAAAATTAATTAACTTATTTTTATTGTACTTTAAATGAAGGTTTACAGAATAAACAGTTTCCCATTAAACAGTACACATATTGTTTTACGACAGTGGTTAACAAGTCCACGACTTGTCAACAGTGTCCCTTCTCAACCTATTCCCTATTACCATCTTTCCTGTCTCCTCCTGCCTTCTAGTTCTTGTCCCTGGACTGTTGTGCCCCATTAGTCTCGTTTTGTTTTATGGGGCTGACTAATCTTTGGCTGAATGGTGAACCTCACGAGTGACTTCTTTTCTGAGCTAAAAGTGTGTCTGGGGCATGCTCTTGGGGTTTCTCCAGCCTCTGTCAGGCCAGTTAAGTCTGGCCTTTTTTTGTGAGTTAGAATTTTGTTCTACATTTTTCTCCAGCTCTGTCCAGGACCCTCTGCTGTCATCCCAGTCAGAGCAGTCAGTGGAAGTAGCCAGGCACCATCTAGTTGTCCTGGACTCAGTCTGGTGGAGGCTGTGGTAGTTGTGGTCCATTAGTGCAACCCTATTTTGATGTGGTTAGTGCATGACAGAAGTTTTCTGGTGAGAGTTACTTCATAAAAGATGATTATGAATTTCAAAAAAACTGGGCGCTTAAGACAGACCTTTCTTCTTCTGCTGCTTCTTTATCTTTTTGTTGTTGTTGTTGTTTTGGTTTTGGTACATACAGTTTTAAAAAATCAGCTATATGTAAACACTTTAAAATAGAACATTTTACATTAAACAAATGCAGATTTCATAGTTCATCTGAATAACCAGATCTGGAAATCCTGAGCTCACGTTCTGGCACACCCGTGATCAGTTTTCGTGGATAGAAGAGAGACTTTCCTGGGCAGCTTTCACCTGCTGAGAGAAATCTGGCAGGTGTAAGGTGGGAGTCAGGCTGTAACCCTTGGGGGGAGAAGGAGACAAGTGGCAGAAGATGGCAAGACCTCACAAGTGAGGATGCAGCAATCAATGCTGTTTATTTATTTAATCTGAATGTTACACTAATTTGCTTACTTGCTGATTGCTGTAGAAGGTTCATTTTTTTGATTTCTAAGTTAAAGATGTCACCTGTAAGTGACAAATGAAAAGTATAAGAAATGGGAAAGATATTTATGCATAAGTAGAGTAATGAGGATACCCATAAATTCTTGTTCTATTCTCATAAGCCTTCCCTATAAAATGAAGGCAATACTACATGTGTAGCAAAGTCACTATGAGAATAAAAAGAAATAAGTATGTAAAACATTTATTTGCATAAGCATAGTATTGAATACATATGGGCTCAATGAAGAAAAGCATATCACTATTGTTATTGTTATACCCATGAGTAATAATGGTATAAACAACAAATCTGGAGTTAAAGTAGTCTATTTCTTAAAAACAGAACATTAAATCATTCTTTAAAACAACTATAGTTTTGGTTCTAGAAACAACCATGTTTACACTTCACAAACATGGTTTGTGTTTGCTTATGGTTAATCAGTAATATTGAAGTAGAAACTCAATCCTCAGGTTTAAGTTGATAATTGAAAAAGGGGTGCATACCATCCCAATATCCATATGAACATTAGAGAAATTATGGTATTATAATTTATTTTGTGAAAGGAAGATGACTTTTCTCCTAGAGATAGTAGGATATGATCTCTTAGGCAATTACTCCATTAGGGATGCCATCCTAATACCCTCAGGATGTCTTTCAGGCTTCTGATATATAATATTTTGTATGTGGGCCAATTGAGAAAATGAGAGGGGTGGAATCCTATAGAATACAGGAGAACAAGCGACACTTAACTTCTCCAAAAGATCACATACCAAGGAATAGCTTCTATACTTCATAAAGTGAAATTGTGAAATGGTAAATGGTCAAAAGAACTTTTGAAGTGTCGCTGATGTCCAAGTACTTTTATTTCTCTGGATCGTATATCCTTCCTGGCTCTTACTCTTCTGTGTATAATTTGCCTAGTGTGGTACAAGGTTCTGCGCACACAGCTCTTGCTCCTCATCCTTCATCATCTGAGTACCCATGCATTTTTGAATACTTCTCTCCTGCAGTGCCTTTTTTTTTCCCTTGGACCTCCTCCATTGCACCAAATTATGATAAGCTGAAGGAATTTTGCTGCTTCTGTTATACCGGCCAAATGAATAGCTTAAAGGAAACCACACGCCACTAATTGCTATATGCTGTGTTCTAGTTCACTAAGTTATGGCCTAACAGTTCATACCACGAAACCTCTTGAGTCTCAATTGCCTGAGGTTGCTTGGCATGAACAAAAAAGAAAGAAAAAAGCTTAAAATACCCCCTGAAAATCTCGCAGCTCAACATTCTCTTAACAGCCCCATACCCTTACACTTAGTCACACCGTTAAAGAATTATTTTCGTCTATTCTAGCATTTAATTGTCAGCTTGCTCTTTTGATTCTTTTTATCCCATTTGGTTTTCTGAAGACATACTCATTTATTAGAAAATAATGGAATAACTAGTGCAACTGCTCATATATGGAGCATTGTGAGAATGATGGAGGCACACATTAGGTTAATTAGACCTTCAAAAGTCCTTTATAGCTAAGAAAAGGGTTGCATGGCATTTCTGTGTTAGCTTAAAAGAGTTTTCTTTTTCATATATTAATAATGGTTACCAAAAGATTTTTTAAAAAAATCTATTTTTAAAGTTAAAATGTGCTATAAAGAAAAAATTCCATTTAATGGTATCCCCTAGAAGATAAATTCTACAAGAGCAGGGACCTTATGTTTATTTCCCACTATGTACCTTGAATAGTGCCCAAGTATGTTCTCAAATATTATTGAATGAATAGATGAGTGGATGGATATGAATCTTGCTTTGATGCCCCAGAATATGTTAAATACTCTCTCCAAGAATTATTAGATGAAAGACTGGCCTGTTCTGCTCTTGTATTCCCATGTCCCTGTTACAGTGAGGAAAGATACTATTCTGATAACCTCTGGTAAATTCACTTACAGAAATAAATATAACTACCTGTATTAGCTTTGTGGCTGCTATAATGAATTACCACAAACTGGGTGGCTTACTACAGAAATTTATTCTCTCACAGTTCCAGGGCCAGAAGTCTGAAATCAAGGTGTCAACAGGGCCACGCTCCCTCCAAAGACACTAGGGGAGAATCCTCCCTTGCCTCTTCCAGCTTTTGGTGACTTCTTAGCTTGTAGCTGTATAACTCCAATCTCTGCCTCTGTCCTCCCACGGCCTTCTTCTTTTCTTTTTCTATGTCTCTCCTCTGTGTGTCTCTTATATGGACACTTGTCACAGATTTAGTGTCCACCTAGATGATCGCAAGATTCTTAGCTTATTTATATCTGTAAAGACCCTTTTTCCAAATAAAGTTACTTTCACAGGTTCCAGGGGTTAGAATATGGCCATACCTTTTGGGGGGGCTACCATTCAACTGACTAGTCTGCCCCGATATCAAGAATAATGAAGCTGTTCTATGGCTAAACACAAGAGTAAACTTATAACAGCATCCTGATGGAGTCCTAGGATTTTACTCAGATTGCCCCAGGGCTGACCTGGGGATGAAGAGAGAAGAGCAAGCCCAGTAGGTGAGACCCTGGGACCCCAGCTTGCCTTCATGTCCACATCAACCACATCACATCTGTATCGTAGCTTTTCATACATTGTGCTTCCTTTTCAAACATTGTTTGGAGGTTTCAATGTAGAAGTATTTTGAAAACTAAGAGACTAACAAAAATAACTTTATGGAGACAGAATTGTCACTATTCCTTTCTTTGTCCTAGACTATGTGCATGACAAGTGACTTGCCAACTAAGAAATATGCAAAGGCTCCTTAGTAGTTGGAGAGCAGTTTTCCTGCTTTGAAGCAAAGCAGGAAAGAAGGATTAGGTACATTGGGCTGCATTGAGGTTGATCAAGGCCCCTAGGGATTTGTAGATTTGCCCCTCTAGGTTTTTCTTCTCCATTTTTATTTAAAACCTACAGTGGTGCCAAACAGCTACGGAAAAAAAATTTAGAGTAATGCAGGTCTTATCCTCTAGTTTTTAAGAATTATGGAGGGGATTTAAAAAAAAAAAAAAAAAAAACATTGCTGTGGAGTCAATTCTGACTCATAGCAACCCTATAGGACAGAGTAGAACTGCTCCATAGGGTTTCCAATGAGCAGCTGGTGGATTCAAACTGCCCATCTTTTGGTTAGCAGCCGAGCTCTTAAACCATTGCGCCACAAGGGCTCCATGGAGGGGACTAGGACTTTTAAATTGCTCTTTAGAATCCTTCATCATCATTCCCTGGCAGAAAGGCATCAGTTTCCCCCAGGAAACATGCTTACTCCATAACACTGTCCAAAGCAGCCTAAGGAGATATCATAAGGTTTTGGCAAAGTTCAGTAAGGTCTTTACTGATGATGACCCCACCTTTTTTTTTTCCTGGCAACCCAATAAAAAAATGTACTTTCTAAAATCTCACTTGTTATAGTTTTTTGAGCTCTGAATCCGCCTACTCACGGAATATCCATCTCATTAAGTGATCAGGAGACACAAAAATAAAAAATATCCATAAATATATCCTCACACAATAATCACATGGGGGTTCCTCACTGAAGAATTACAGGACATTGACTTTATCTCCTTTCCTAGAACATGTTTTCATGAGAGACAACATTTACCGCTCAGTTCTTTGCTGATACAGACCACACAGTTAAGGCCCTTGGGCCCTCTTGCTCTTTTTTTCTAAACAAACACCCTCTATTTTTGGCTTCCATATATTCATCTCCTACCTAAGATTTACAAATCCTAAAGTCTTATATTTTTAGTTACTAACATTCGTCTTTCTAATGGGACAACATACATCATGAAATGAAAGTTGGACTTGTGTACATGTTAAATTTGCCAAAAATATAGAATGCAAACACTCTCTTCTAGAAGCCCCAAGCCAGGAAAAACTAAAACATGCCCATGCAAGTGAATAAAAATAGGCTAGAAATAAATGAATGTAATGTATTATACACAGGTATAGAAAATCTCAAGCTCAAAGAATGAGCAAGTGCATTTGATATTTCCAGTTAGAGATGGCGGCAAAAGTCATTGTCCCCCCTCCTCTCTGATACTGAGAAAAGACAAAAAGAAGGAAACAGGCAGACGACTGCATTTCTAGAATACCTGGAAAATGGCTCAATGACCTAACCAGAAACTGTGGAGCGCAGCTACCTTCTACTGTGAAATTTGGACCAGATCGTGGAAGGTACTGAGAGGGGAAAATATAATTTTATAGGGAGATCTTTCCAAAGCTGGGTGTCCCAAAGACAATAAATACCACCCCATCCCTTGAAGTAGTAAAGGGGTTTGGGCACCAGGGTGGGTGGTTTTCAGGAGCACCCCTGGCCCCTTTTGTTGCCAAAGAGTCACAGGCACTGTGAGGATGAAGGACAAACTGAATATGACAGCCTTTCACGAAATAGACTGTGTGACAAAGGAATGGAGAAAGAGTTGGTACCAATCAGATTTGTAAACTGAAGAGGAATAAATATTAGATCAACTCACACTCATATACACACCCACACAAGCACAAACACACAATTTTTGACATAGATGACTTCATTTTTAGCTACATAGGAAATAATATGAATAAGCACTTTACGGGCCAAAAAATGAATGGCTGATAAACATATGAAAATAGGCCTGATGTTAATCATAATTTAAAAATGTAAATTAAAAATCACAATGACATAGTAAAATCACAATGATATACTAAATTAAAAACACATTGATATAGCAAATTAAAATCCCAGTGATACTGTTTGGATTGGCCAAGATTATATTGCTTAATGAGACACTGTTGATAATGAGTGTGGGTATTCCCTATGCAGTAATAAAATAAAATGCAAAGACTTTGGAGTGTAATTTGGCAATATCAAAAATACATAGACTTTTTGATGTAAAAATTTAACTTGTTGGAATTCATCTTGAAAATATGCATATGCAAATATACATGCTTTTGCATCGATGTATGCAAGAATATTTTTCTATGGGGTATCAGTGAAACTAGGTTTAGGGGCAAAGGGGAGATTGTGGTATATCCTTTACTACCACAGTTTAAACTCTGTTACCAAGTGCATGCATTATTGTAATGATATAAATAAATAAACAATTAAATTGATAAGCTCATAGGCAAATAAGTCAGTAAATAAATGAATTAAGCAGTAACTGCATTTTTTTATGCATGTGAGAAGCAAAGCAAGAACATAAATTCAGTGGATTTCAGGGAAAGGACCAGGACAATGTAAATTCAGACCAGGCAGGGAAACGGAAAATGGTCTCAATTGGAACAACTTACTGGAAAGGATGGAATTTCACAAGCTGTTTAAACCATGAGGGAGAGGTTTGAGATTCTCTCCTCCTCCACAAAACACACACATGCACACATACACTCATACATACTCATATGCACAAATAACACTCATCATGTCTTAATCACAGAAAAGAGAATCTAAATTAATTTATAAATGTCTTCAAAATTATATTTTTGTGAGACATTATTAAAGTTGTCATTCAAATCAGACAATAGAGTGCTTGGATCTTTAAAGACTCTCTTCTTCCTTCTCCCCCACTCCCCATACACACATGAAATAAGAGTGACTGAACATGACTAATACTGACCATAGAGGATTTTCTATGCTAAACAAGCCTTTGACAAATGATGTGTCTTTTAAGGTAGATAAATCTAGACTCAGTGTTAGTTGGCACTAAAAACATCAGCCCATCTTTATCTTTGATAGCTCCTATATTCAGCAGGAAAACGTTCTTTTTCAGTCAAATGCATTTAAATGATAGATTAATAGCTGTAAACTGAATCCCAGAAGAAAGAGGAAAACAAACAAAAAAAATCACTTTTGTTGACTTCTTGATGTGACATATTTGTTAAAGATTTTCTTCAGCTTCAAAAACAATATATGCTATATACTTTATAAGATATAACTGGAGAGCAAGTTCTTAGCAAATAAAAATCAAAAGTAAGATTAAAAAATGTAAATAAGATGGCTTCTAATAGTGAATTTTCTAATCAAGTAATTCAGAGTTGAAAGCTATGTTAAAAGTTGTCTAATTGCCCAGTGTTTCAATTTCCATCTTGAAAATATCCACCAAGAGTTGGTTGTCTAGTATAATTGAATACCTAGTGTTGATTTACAATCTGTGGTCCTACGTGTGATATAGAAGAAGCACAGTTAGCTCTTTTTTAAAGAATACGTGTTCCTAGATCCCAGAAAATGTGAAAACATTAGTAAATTTTAAAATCAGAAGTATTATAAAATTAAGGGATTACAATCTGTCATTTACTTGGTCAGTGATGTTCTCATTTACCTAGTCCACATCACTATATTAATTTATACATTTAAATATTATAATAGCATGTTGCAGTTAAGAAAATAAAATTCTGATTACTAATGAAAACAATTCTGTCATTTATATAACTATGCAGGGATCTTGGATGTAATTGGAAAAAGAGAAAATGGAGATGTATTTAGTAGAAAATAAAAATCACAGAGAATGATTGGTAGTATTGGAAAAAAGAAAGAAGAGAAAAAGAAAATAACAGTGAAATGTTTATATACTTTTTCAACTAATTTTGAAGTTTATGGAGCAGGCTTTTCAACATAACTTTTTTTGGGTGTGGGATGGGGTGTATGGTCATGATTTTCTTATCTATAAACTGAAGATACAGATTTCTTAAGATTTAAATTATATATCCCTGAAAAATATTTTGTGAGCATCTTACAGATAGTGAGTACTTGATAGTAATATTAATTTTTATTATGATGATTACTATCTTTTTGTTTTGTTTTGTTTTGTTTTATTGTACTTTAGATGAAGGTTTACAGAACAAATAGTTTCTCATTAAACAGTTAGCACACATATTGTTTTATGACAATGGTTAAAAAACCCACGACATGTCAACACTGTCCCTTCTCAAACTTTGGTTGCCTGTTACAAGCTTTCCTGTCCCCTCCTGCCTTCTAGTACTTGTCCCTGGACTGTTGTGCCCCATTAATCTTGTTTTGTTCTATGGGGCTGACTAATCTTTGCCTGAATAGTGAACTTTGGGAGTGACTTCATTACTGAGCTAAAAGGGTGTCTGCGGACATACTCTCAGGGTTTCTCCAGCCTCTGTCAGGCCAGTAAGTCTGGTCTTTTTTTGTGAGCTAGAATTTTGTTCCACATTTTTCTCCAGCTCTGTCCGGGAACCTCTGTTGTGCTCCTGGTAGATGTTTATTATGATTATGTCTTCATGATGGATCATCCCCTTAATCATTATATAGTGTCCTACTTTGTCTTTTATGGTGGATTTTGTTTTAAAGTCTATTTTGTCTGAGATTAGTATTGCCACTCCTGATCATTTTTGGTAGTTGTTTGCTTGATATTTTTTTTTTCCATCCTTTGATTTTTAATAAATTTACATCTTTGTTTCTAAGGTATGTCTCTTATAGACAGCATATTGATGAATCCTGGTTATTTACCCATTCTGTCACTCTCTGTCTCTTTATGGGTGCATTTAGGCCATTTACATTCAGTGTAATTATTGATAGGTGTGAGTTTATTGCTGTCATTTTGTAGTGCTTTTTTTTTTGTGGTGCTGACCTTTTCTTTCTTCCTCTTACTTTCCTGTGCTGAATTCCTTTTGTTTGTGGATTGTTTTTCATTTCTTTTGTTTTTGTAGGATTTGTTTGTACTGAGACTTTATGTTTTTCCTCTTTATTTTGATGAGTAGGTTTGTTAACTTTCTTTGTGGTTACCTTGAAATTTACCCTTATCTTCCTAAGTTTCAAGCAGTCTATTATTACTTGGTATCACCTTGCCTTCCTGTCCATTAGAAGGTTCTATACCTACACCATTTATTCCCTCTTTTATTGTTCTGTTGTTGTTGTCATTTACAGATTAACTGCTCTGATTCCCTGTTGTATTTCTTTTGGTTTTGGATGGTCCTTGAGAATTCATTTCCTAGATTGGTATCTGGCTGGTATGATCCTGCATCCTAGATTCAGCCTGTGAGTTGAAGTTGTTTGTTCTCAAATCAAAGGACTCCCTTTAATAATTCTTGCAAGTTTGGTTTGGTTTTTACATATCCCCTTAATTTCTGTTTATCTGCAAATGTCTTAATTTCACCAGCATATCTAAACGAGAGTTTTGCAAGATAGAGTATTCTTGGCTGGCAATTTTTTTTTCTTTCAAGGTTTTATATATGTCATCCCATTGCCTTCTTGCCTGCATGGTTTCTGCCACATAATCTGAGTTTAGTCTTATTGTTTCTCCTCTTTATGTGACTTTTTGTTTTTCTCACGCTGTTCTCAGGATTCTTTGTTTGTCTGTGGTTTTGGCGAGTGTGATTATGATATGCTTTGGTGATTTTCTTTTGGAGTCTATCCTATATGTTGTTCATTGAGATTCTTAGATAGCCAGCTTTTCATCTTTCATGATATTGGGGAAGTTTTCTGTCAGCAGTTCTTCACTGATCCTTTCTGTGTTTTCTGTTTTTTCCCCTGTTCTGGAATTCCGATCACTCGCAAATTTTTGCTTTTGACTGTATCCCACATAATTCTCAGGGTCTCTTCATTTTTCTTTGTTCTTTTTTCTTATTTTTCCTCAGAGTTGTAGCCAAGTGTTTGTCTTCAATTTCGCTGATCCTATCTTCCACCATTTCTAACCTGCTCCTCAGCCCTTCTGTGATACTTTCCATTTCTGATATCTTGTTTTTTATCTTTTGGTTTCCTAAGTGTTGTTCTGTATGATCTCTAATAGTGTTTTGTTCCTGAATTATTTTCCTGAATTATTCCATTTTTTTGTCTATATTTTCCATGAATTTGTCTGCCTTTTTCATGAATTTGTCTATTTTTTCCTAATTTTTGTCTGCTTTTTGCTTCAACTCTGAATATCAGGGATTAGAATTCCCTATCAGGTAGTTCTAGCGCCTTTTGTTCAACTGGAAAGTCATCTGGTGTTTTATTTTGTATGCATACTGGAACCATCCTGTCCTCTTTTTGTAAATGTTTTGATATTGTCTGCTGTCTTTGGGGCATTTGGTAGTTATTTTTCTCATTTATTGATTGTAACTGTGTTTGTTTAATCTTATTTATTTATTTATTTTTTAATTTGGCTATGTCTGAGCAGGCGGGCTGTATGTACTTTGTTGTTTGCTCATCCTTGGATATGACACTTTTTGCCTCCTTCTCCAATTGGCAGGGTCAGTCACTCAGATATGGTACATCAGGGCAGGTCTAGCTGAAGAGGAGTGCTGAGATGGGTTTTTTCTCGCACATACTACGGCCAACAGGTCGGGCCGGGAATCAGTGAAGGGAAGGTTCCAGTGGCCGTGCCTGTGCTGCTTGGGGATGTGATTTTTTTTTAATATATATTTTATTGTACTTCAGGTGAAGGCTTACAGAACAAATAGTTTCTCATGAAACAGTAGTACACATGTTGTTTTATGACATTGGTTAACAACCCC
>NW_004444147.1:447305-448338 GCF_000243295.1 Trichechus manatus latirostris | reverse complement strand
TGCATGGTTTCTGCCGAATAATCTGAGCTTAGTCTTATTGTTTCTCCTCTGTATGTGACTTCTTGTTTTTTAACAAGCTGCTCTCAGGATTCTTTGTTTGTCTTTGGTTTTGGCGAGTGTGAATACGATATTCCTTGGTGATTTTCTTTTGGGGTCTCTTCTGTATGGGGTTCGTTGAGCTTCTTTGATGGCCAGCTTTTTATCTGTCATGATATTGGGGAAGTTTTCTCTCAGCAGTTTCTCAATGATCCTGTCTGTGTTTTCTGTTTTTTCCTCCTGTTCTGGGATTCCAATCACTTGTAAATTTTTACTTTTAATTATGTCCCACATAAGTCTCAGGGTCTCTTCATTTTTCTTTGTTCTTTTTTCTGAGTTTTCCTCAAACAGAGTTGTATCCAAATGTTTTTCCTCAATTCCACTGATCCTGTCTTCCACTGTTTCAAATCTGCTTCCCAACCCTTCTATGACATCAATGATTTCTGAAATCTTGTTGTTTAGATTTTGGATTTCTAATTGTTGTTTTTGTATAATTTGTAGTTGTGAATTTATTTCAGCATTTTGTTCCTGCACCATCTTCCTGAATTCTTCGATTTTTTTTGTCTGTATTTTCCATGAATTTTTTTATTTTTTCCTCATGTTTGTCAGCTTTTTGCCTCAGTTCTTGGAGAATTCCGAGTATTAGAGATTTGAATTCCCTATCAGGTAGTTCTATTGCATTTTCTTCCACAGGAGAGTCATCTGGTGTTTTATTTTGGACGCCTACTGGAACCATCCTGTCCAGTTTTTGTAAATGTTTGATATTGTCTGCTGTTTTGGGAGCATTCAGTAGTTATTTTTCTCATTTAGTGATTGTAGATTTGTTTGTTTCATCCCTTTTTCTAAAAAAAAATTTGACTATGTCTGAGCAGGCGGACTGTGTGTTCTTTGTTGTTTGCTCTTCTGTGTGTTCAATACTTTTTGCCTCCTTCTCCAACTGGCAGGGTCAGTCACTCAGATATGGTACAGCAGGGCAGGTCTAGCTGAAGAGGAGTTA
>NW_004444147.1:422250-446963 GCF_000243295.1 Trichechus manatus latirostris | reverse complement strand
GTTAAAGAACTGCAAAGTTCCCAGGGATCCCACCGATGCGGCTATGAGGTCTGGGGAAGTCGCTCTCAGGCGTTGCAGTACAGCCTAGCTAGAAGGTGTAGAGGTATACAACGCCTGGTATTCAGGGATCAGATAGAGAAGGAAGAGATAGAGAGATGAGAGACTGAGCAATGAAGAAAGACAAAAAGGGAAAAAGAGGGAAAATAAACAAAACAAATTAAAAAAAAGAACAAAAAAGGCCCCCAAAAAAAACAGAAAAAAAAAAAAACCAACGAAAAAAGAAATGCACTCAGGGAGCCCTCTACACGTCTGTGGAAGCTGAAGGGGAGATACTTGCCACGCAGCTCTGCCTGGCCAGAAAGGGCTCCCAACTCAAGAAAAGGAAAAGGAAACAGACAAACAATTCAAAACGAACAAACGAACAAAAGCCCCGGGATCCCACTGGCGTGGTAGCCCAGACCGGGAAGCAGCTCCACACTCAAATGGAGCTCCACAGCCCCTCAGGAAGAATCAAAGATGGCGCACAGAGCTAGGCACTCGAGCGAAAAGAGGGGGAGGCAGCGAGAGGCAAGCAAGAAATCAAAAGAAGCAGAAAAAAAAAAAAAAAGCAACACCAGCAGCCAACAAATGGCACTCAGAGAGCCAGCTAGTGCGGGCTGGTGTTTCTGGACAAGAGACTGTGTCCGCGGGAAGCAGAGGAAGCCAAGTATGGGTGAAGAAGGGTAGAGAGTGTGAAAGCGTACATCACAAATTGCCGGGGCTCTGCAGCCCCTCAGGAAGAAGCAAAGGTGGCACACGGAGCCAGGCACTCGAGTGAAAGGAGTGGGAGGTGGCGAGAGGCAAGTGAGAAATCAAAAGAAGCAGAAAAAAAAAAGCAACACTAGCAGCCAACAAATGGCACCCAGAGAGCCGCCCTCTTGGGTGTGTGGAATCCAAGCAGCTGGCGCTTCCCGGTCAAGAGACCGTGGCCGCGGGAAGCAGAGGAGGCCAAGCCAGGGTGAAGAGGGGTGGGGGGTGGGAAAACTCATACCGCAAATTACCGTTTGTTTTTTCTCCCGCTGGATGCTCTGTGAGGCTGCTTTCTCATACCCCCGTTTGCTGGTCTCTGATAGGAGTCCAAGATGGTGGATCCACACTGTGTTAGCTGGTAGGGGACCTCTGCATGAATCTCTCCTTGCCTCTGTTCTCTGTCAGTTTTCTCACTCCATTTGGTGCTTGGCTGAGTTCTTTATCTCTTCATTTGATGTTTTAGGGTTTCAGGATTGTTGTATTCTCTGTTCGACTTAGTTTTTCGGATCTTTGCTGTGGAGGGACAGCATGGTACTTCTGCCTAGAGCGCCATTTTTCTGTGATCGGGGATGCGATGTTTAGTTCACAGTGCAGGTAGGCAGGATGTAGGGGGGAGATTGTGACGTGTGGAGCTAAGATGGGTATGGGAAAGAGGTGAGACAGGAGAGAGGAACAGCAGCCAAAAACGTAAGAACGAGCAAAGAGTGCTAAGGGAGCTTGCCGTTGGAGGAGAGAGATGAGAGACTGAGAAATAGAGAAAAACAAAAAGTAGAAGAAGATAAGAAAAATAAAAAAAAAAATGAATAAACAAAAATTAGAAAGAAAAAAGAAAAGAAAAGCCCCCAGGGTTCTCACCGGTGTGGCTGTGAGGTCTGGGGAAGTTGATCCCAGGCCATGAAGTACAGCCTGGCTAGAAGGGGTGGAGTTATCACTCAGCACCAGGTATTCAGGAGACAGGAAGAGAAGGTCAGTATAGAGACACAAGAAACTGAGTAATGAAGAAAGACAAAAAGGGAAAAATAGAGAAAAGGAAACAAAGAGGTTAAAAAAAAAAAAAAAAGAACAAGAAACCCCCCCAAAAAAACCAAGATAAAAGAAATGGCCTCAGGGATCCCTCTGTGTGTCTGCACAAACTGAGTTGGTAGGTCCCAAGCCACACAGTACTGCCCAGCTAGAACGGGCTCCCAATTCAAGAGAAGAAAAGGAATATGAACAAACAAACAATTCAAAACAAACAAAAAAGAGGCCTCAGGTTCCCACCAGCGTGGCGGCACAGGCCAGGAAGCAGTTTTACATTTGAGCAGAGTTTCACAGCCTTTCAGGAAGAAGCAAATATGGGTCACAGAGCCAGGTATTTGAGAGAAAGGAGGGGGAGGTGGTGAGAGATATGGAAGAAATCAAAAGAAGTGGAAAAAAGCAACACCAGCAGCCTACAAATGGCACTCAGGGAGCCAGCCTGTGCGGGTGGGTAGACTCCAAGCAGCACTGGGATGATGCCAGTGCTTCCCGGCTAAGAGACTGTGGCCACAGGAAGCATAGGAGGTGGAGTGGGGGTGAAGAAGGGTGAGGGGTGGGAATGTGTATATCGCTGGTTACTGGTTTTTCTGTCTCCTGCTGGAAGCTCCGTGAAGCTGCTTACCCGTACCCCCTGTTCACCAATCTCCGATAGGAGTCCAAGATGCTGGGTCTGTGCTGCGTTAGCTGATAGGGGACCTCTGCATGTATCTCTGTTCACTCTCTGTTCTCTGTCAGTTCTTATTCCATTTGGTGCTTGGCTGTGTTCTTTATCTCTTCATTTGATGCTTCGGGTTTCAGGATTGCAGTTTTCTCTGTTTGGCTTGGTTTTTTGGATCTTTGCTGTGGAGGGACAGCATGGTGCTTCTGTCTATAGTGCTATGTTGCCTGGAAGTTACCATCATTATTACTGAGTCTCTCTGAATCTTTTCCCTCACTTAAAAAAAAAAAGAACCCTAGAACCTGAGAACCATCAATAGTCAGCCCCTCCTGATTTTTTCCGAGATTTTCAACATGGAATGACCACCTTTAAGTAGTGGATTAATTTAAAGTCTGAAAAACACAAACTAAAACTCCATTTTCTTTCCTTATTCTATCCTAAGTCCAGTACGGTCACCAACCAAAGCTCCTTAAAATAAAGTCTGCTTTTCTACTTAATTGTTTCTTCCTTCTCATTGATTCTGACCAAAATAAATGCACTGTTTTGTTCTTTCTTCCAAAATCCATTAAAATGCCCAGCACTTCATAAGTTTGTAAAAAAATATTAACTGATGAGGAAGAGTGCCTTTTACATTTTTCTGTAAAAATGCAGAAGGAATAAGTTTATCCTTTCTACAGGCTGGTTGATATGACCTTGCTTATTTACTAGGAAATCTAAGAGACTCTATACTTCACCTATTCTTCCACAACACTCCTAGGAGACAAGCAGCAGTTACTGAAATCATGTGCTGGTGAGTTTCACGCATTAAACACATTAAGAAAAAAAAAATGACCTATTTTTATGTTTTCACCCTCCCCCATGGTATTTAAACATAAGCTCATAGTTTCCTGACAAAAGTTCAAAGTCTTGGCTTTAAAATGAAAAAATAGTAGAGCTGGCCCAGGATGTGCAGCCTTTTCAGTTCTCTTCTTCCAGGTAACCTCTATCTAAGGTCCTGGCTCAGAGTCCCAGACAGGGTTTTCAATAGCAAAATGAGTCAGGGTGGCTTTCCTGCTCCCCACCTGTCCTAGACAATTAGACAACAACTGAAAAGGATACTCATGTGGAAGGACCGCTAGATGGTCTGTCCCACCTGGGTGCCCTTAGACCTGGTGTCTCTTCATTGGGATCACGTTCCAAGGAGCCCCAGGGATAGTTCTACTGGATTTGTTCCAGAAGAATATTCTGATTGTTTTCTCTGAATTATCCCTTTTAAAAGCTATCTTAAATCTTCGGATTACATTAGATTGAAAATTCAATTAGATATCAGTGATCCTTAACACCTACTAATCCAAATTTTCATCAAGGCATGTTAGCCCAGGTTCATTCCATGGTTTGAGGCTTTGGAACCTCTTGAGGGGGAAACAAAGCTATTAACACTTTGAAACTTTGATGAAATTCAGATTTTCATTTTCATTTTTTTTTTCTCATTTACTGAACTGTCTTACATTATGCCATCTCTATCTGCCTCTCTTCATTTCCTGGGGACTGGTCTTTGACCTGATGTTTGAGGTTAGAAAGCGATGAAAGGGGAGGAGTATTCTGGCTTCTTGACCAACGGAAACTTGGAATAGGCTTCTTTATACAGCTTCCTGTGTGAATTAAGGAATTTTAAAGTCTTAACCACAGAAAGAATCTTTTTTCATATGTTCTTAAATGATCTGAAACAACAGAATTTCTTGGAAACAGGAAAGCATGCAACAAACTTAATTATTTAGCTTGGAAATGTTTATTTGTTTGGGTAACTGTGAACCACACTGCCTTGTCACTTTTATGCATGGCAAAGAAAAACTCTAAACATTTGGATGTACAGTGAATGACAGCCAGAGTTGAACCCCATCAAATCATATTTTGATTAGAAAGTTTAAATAAGAACTTACTAAAAGTGAAGACTAGAAAAGGAGAAATGAGCCCAGAGAACAACACATATCTAAATGTCCCAAACACTCATTCTTCTGAGTGCCTGTACATGAAAACACTGTCCATGATACTGTGTATTCATCTCTCTTGTATGGATGTTTCATTCTTGTATTATTGGCCTGTTGCATGGTTAAGATCATACCTCCATATGTTGTAAATCATCAGGGAAAAAAAATGTACTCAGGCCAGAAAGTTTAGAAGCCAGTTTAAGATATGCAGAAGAGGGAACTTCTGACTCTCCCTGTGCCCAGCTTTCTATTGTTGGGATGGTGAGAGCCTAAGTGTGCTAATGGAGTTCCTAGTTGTGAGAGAGAGAAGATTTTTGCTACATAGATCTAGAGAGAGAGAGAGGATAAGGAGAGAGAGAAAGAAAGATGCTAGTGAGCTACCTAGACCCTTGTTACTCAAAACTGTGGATCATGATGTAATAACATCATGTGGCATCTTTTCTAGAAATGTAGACCCTTAGGCCCTAAGCCAGGTCTAATGATTCATAATCTACGTATAACAAGATCTGTGAGTGATTAATATGCACATTAAAATTTCATGAGCATGGAAAGAGGATGACAAGTCAATTATACTTTATTGTGAGATAATCTATTTGCATGTTATGCTATGGATCCATTTCTTTTCCCTTTTTTTTTAATTTTTGAAACTTTAAAAAAATCTGATTTAAATTTTGTGCATCATCTGAAATCTTTTACAAATAATTACAGAAAGTGTCCTCCAGGAAAAAAAAAAAAAAAAAAAAAGCAGCTCTCTCTCTTAGGTCATGGCCGTGAAACAGCAGTAAGTAATGAGGGTTGTGCTGGAGCCCAGTGGATCTCTGGGAATGGAAGCTGAAGCTCTGGGGTTCAGCTCTTTCTTATAACATGGAGATTTGATTTAATGTTAAAGCAGAAGGTATTAAGGCTTGATTTTTATTAAGAACCTGTGACTGATCTTTCGTGCCCAGAAATGTTCAGGCTTTGAATTATCAAAACACATCTAAGATTAACAGATTTCTGAATGTCAATTTATTTGTTTTATTTACAATGAAAAATATAGCCATTATCTTCATGTTGGCAAGGTCAGGTCAGCTGAATAAATATCTTTTAGAATAAAAATTGTTTTTTTTTTAAATACAGGATTCTGGAAAAAATTAAAATAGACAACATTACACTTAGATAGTTTAAGGATGTCCTTTTATATGAATAACATTTGGCTATAGGATTGGAAACACTTAAGACTAAATTTGGCCAGTTCCTGCATTTCTTTTGGTTAGTCCTATAGGCCTACCCATTTATGTATATTTTTTATACTCACCAGTAGGCTGTTTTATCTTTTGTTGCTGCCTGGTTTTACTTCCTCTGTAGATATGTTAATATAATTTTCTAGGCCACAGATTTTTTTCTGACAAATCTATCTTAAATTTGCTTAGACCAGTGTTTCTCAAAGAGAAGTCCTACATACATACATGAAAACCTACAAAGACATTAATAATTCAGCTTTGTGGCCCCACCCAAACCTGCTGAATCAGAACCAATTGGAAAGGGCCTTGGGAATCTGTATTTAAGTATTTCCCCAGATTATATTAATTTATCCAATTAAATTTCTTGAATCATTGGCTTGGGGCTTCACACCAATGGCTTAACTTGAAGAAAGTATATCCACCAGTTTAAACTCTGTTTTGGGGGCTGATACTTTTAGAATAGGCTAACTTTTCCAATTACAACCAATAGTTTAGTTTAACTCTCAGAGGGAAAATTTATGTGAGGTCCTTAAAAGATGCTTCACTTTGAGGTCCTCAAGTAGTAATAACAAATATACAATCATATTACGTAATCATAAAATTTCAAATATAAATCTATTTCTACCTTTTTTACAAATGTATGTATACTTATATGATGGAATTTAATTAAGCTATACATTCATTCATGGATCTGGCTGAAAGCAGAGAAAACCAGAAAGATATTTACCTCTGTTTTATTGACTATGCAAAGGCATTTGACTGTGTGGATCATAACAAATTATTGATAACATTGTGAAGAATGAGAATTCTAGAACATTTAATTGTGATCCTGTAGAACCCATACATAGGCCAAGAGTTAGTTGTTCAGACAGAACAAGGGAATACTGCATAGTTTAAAATCAGGAAAGATGTGTCAGAGTTGTATCTTTTCACCACACTTGTTCAATCTGTATGCTGAGCAAATAATCCAAGAAGCTGGACTATAGGAAGAAAAACATGGCTTCAGGATTGGAGGAAGACTCATTAACAACCTGCGATGTGCAGATGACACAACCTTGCTTGCTGAAAATGAAGAAAGCTTGAAGCACTTACTGATGAAGATCAAAGACTACGGCTTTTAGTATGGATTACGTCACAACATAAACAAAACAAAAATCCTCACAACTGGACCAATAAGCAACATCATGATAAACAGAGAAAATGCTGAAGCTGTCAAAGAATTTATTTTACTTGGATCCACAATGAAAGCCCATGAAAATAATAATCAAGAAATAAAACAACATATTGCATTGGGCAAATCTGCTGCAAAAGGCCTCTTTAAAGAGTTAAAAAGCAAAGATGTCACCTTGAGGACTAAGGTGCACCTGACCCAACCCATAGTATCTTCAATCACCTCATATGCATGCAAAAGCTGGACGATGAATAAGGAAGACTGAAGAAGAATTGATGCCTTTGAATTATGGTGTTGGTGAAGGATATTGAATATACCACGCACTGCCAGAAGAACAAATAAATCTGTCTTGGAAGAAGTACAGCCATAATGCTTCTTAGAAGCAAGGATGATGACACTTAGTCTCACATTCTTTGGACATGTTATCAGGAGGCACCAGTCCCTGGAGAAGGACACCATGCTTGGTAAAGTAGAGGGTCAATGAAAAAGAGGAAGACCTTTGACGAGGTGGATTGACACAGTGGCTACAGCAATGGACGCAAACATAGCAAAAATTGTGAGGATGGCAAAGGACTAGGCAGTGTTTCATTCTGTTGTAAATACGGTCACTATGAGTTGGAACTGACTTGAGGACACTTAACAACAACATATATTAATTTAGCAAATGTGTTAAGCAGCTACTGTATGCCAAAGTCTTTCAGAATTAACCTTTTAGAATTTCTACTAAGGTTTATATATTCAGTTATTTTGTATTCTCTTCTATGAATGTTATTAACCAAAACTTTTTGAGGGTTTGCCACATATGATAAACTGCCATAGACACTAAAAGTTCACTAATGACTAAAATAGTGTACTGACAATAAGAATTATCTAATGCATGGTCCAGGTGGTATTAGTAGCATATCTGAATTGAAGGAAATTTCTCCAAAACACAACTCTGTAAGAACTTTTGGTTTCGCCTAATATGGTCAGCAGAATCTTGCAAATAAAAAGTCAGGTAAGTTATAGCTGAATTATTGCTTCTTTCTTCCAGACAGAGTGGGCAAATTGAAGCTTGGAGGATCTGTGAAAACCCAGTTGTACCGTAAAGAATCTTACCCTGCTCGGGATCCTGGTTAAAATGGATTACTATTTAAGAAGAACTTGGATACCAATGTATATTCTAATCAATCCTAGTGATACATTCTTTCCATCTCCCTCCAGATTCTCTCTGGAAGTCATTTATGATAAGCTCAGGTTAATTACATCAGGTCTAATATCCCCTGGGCAACCCAATGTTATACAGAATACATACAATAGAAATCCAATTACAGTTTGACATTCCGTTTGATTTACTTATTTTTAAATTGTGGCATGTAAAATAGGTTCAGTAAACTCTACAGTAATTTAAATATTTCATATTATATTTAAAATATTTTTAAGGAATTGAAGTAAAATTTCAATTTCCCCCTAATATGTTACTATATTGCATATTGTTTTCTATAAGAATATTAATTTTCCTGCCTCACAGCTGCTGTCCTCATCGGTCCCCATTTATGTCCCCTAATTCCTTCAGATTCAGCTCTGAATGGGCTAAAGCTCCCTCTGACACTACCCAAAGGTATCAGGAGGGCCAGATCCTGACAGGAAGCCAAGAAGATGGACCAGCCATTCATTTGTTAACGTGTCACACTCGAATTACACATAGCTAGCTGCAAAATTAAATTGCTCTTTCAGGATATCAGCAGAGACATAGATACAGCATTATAGCTCTGTGTTCCTATTGTTTTCAGATCAGAAAATGCTTTACTTGTGTACCGTTGCTAAACTGTGTTCAGTGAAAGTGCAGATTGAAAAGGGTATTGATTGCTGTTTTCCCTAGGCCTAGAGTGGTTCTTTATTTCAGAATTGAACATTTAGAAGGAAAAAGTGTGTGTTTCCAATCTTGGCACCTGGAAAATTTTGGAAACCTTTAAAAACAAGAACTGATAATGACATGATGTTAAACTTTCTGGTAGTGATCTGTGCAGCTGTGTCTTTTCTACCCTTCCTAATCTAAACTACTGCATTCAGGCTTAATAATTCTACTATATATAATACTCATGTACTGGAAATACAGTTGCATGAATAATGAAGGCCCATCTACATACAGTTTGATCAAAAGTAGAAAGCAGTGACCGAAAAGCCAGCACATATCATCAGCAACAGATAAACACTGATAACTTCAATGACTCAAACTTTCTCTAAATGAGGTAAATGAGAGGAATTCTTCACCATTTGCAAAGAATTTCAATTGACCTTGAATGAATATCAAAAACAAATTATTTCAGGAGGTGGGGCCAAGATGGCAGAGTAGTCAGATGCTTCCTGTGGTCCTTCTTACAACAAAGACTGGAAAAAATAAGTGGATCGATTATATATGACAATCTAGGAGGCCTGAACATCAAAGGCAAAGTTGAGGAATTGGACTGAGCGGCAGAGGGAGGGAGAGACGCTTCAAAAGCAGCGAGGAATTGCCAGACCTGACCCAGCGGGAACAAGTACCCTGCAGCTGGCGCACACAGTGAGGCAAGCAGTGGTGCTCTAGACACGTTTTCCACATTGGGAGAGACTGAGTGGCGGAGAGTCTACTGAGGTCTCCAGAACCAGTGAAAAGCGGTGCTCAGTTGGCAAAGGATAAGTACATTCATCTAACCTACCACATGGATCAAAAAACAACCCCTTTGTGAAAAACCTCTCTCCCATTTACTTCCCCCTTCCCTGCTCTGCTCTGGGTAGTGGGCTGGCTTTAGCCATTACTGTATCCCCTGGGCTGGAAGTAAGGACCCATCACACACCCTGAGCCATTCTCCAGCCTTGGAGAGGGAAGAAATTAACAAACAGGAATAAATAATCTGCCAGCTCCCTTAAGACTAGAAGTTAGAGTAGGCACAACCCCTTAACCACACCAGGGGCCTGAGGACTGGTGGCTCCACTCACACCACCTAGCCACCCACAACAGGGGTCCAAGAATAAGTGGTGCCTCCCAGTCCTTACAGCCAACAGCATTGGGGGCACATAGTCCAGCTGCAAAACCTACCCACAACACTCTCTAGGGAAGAGAGACACACACACTTTCCTCTCAGACACTCAGGGTCAGCCATCAGCCCCTGCCTTGCTCAGCACGTGACCCCATACTGCAGCCAGATACCTGTGCCTACACCAATCACCCCTACCCTTCTAGGACTGTAGGTGAGAGCCTGCACTACACACTTGGTAACTGACTACCTAGACACCTGAACTGAATCTATACAAGAAAAGTAAACAGACTCCTGGGCTCACATACCTAGTAACAGATCTAACAACCTGGTGACAGGATGTTAGCACTTCAAAGGCACCAAAAATCAAACTAGCTCACATGACCCGCCTATCTGGGCATATCAAAACAAAACAAAACAAAACAAGAAGCTAGGACACAGTAGGCAGACATAAAATAAATAAATATAATAACTTATTGATGGCTCAGAGACAATAGTCAATATCAAATCGCATGAAGAGACAGACTATGATTGCTTCAGCAAGCTCCCAAAACAAAGAATCAAGAAATCTTCTGGAGAAAGAGAATTTCTTGGAATTACTAGAGGTGGAATACAAAAGATTAATATACAGAACTCTTCAAGATATCAGGAAGGAGATTAGGCAAAAAGCAGAATAATCCAAGGAACATACAGACAAAGCAATAGAGGAACTTAAGAAGATTAGAGAAGAGCATAAAGACGAATTTAACAGGCTGCGAGAATCCATAGACAGCAATCAGAAATCCAAAAGATTAACAACAAAATTTCAGAATTATATGACTCAATAAAAAGTCACAGGAGCAGAATTGAGGCAATGGAAGTCAGAATTAGGAAGATTGAAGATAAAGCACTTCACACCAAATTATTTGAGGAAAAATCAGATGAAAGGATTTAAAAAAATGAAGAAACCCTAAGAATTATGTGGGGTTCCATCCACAGGAATAACCTATTAGCGACTGGAGTACCAGAACAGGGAGGGATAACAGAAAATACAGAGAGAATTGTTGAAGATTTGTTTGCAGAAAACTTTCCTGATATTGTGAAAGATAAGAAGGTATAAAAGATGCTCATCAAACCCCACATACGGTAGATCCCAAAAGAAAGTCAACAAGGCATATTATAATCAAACTTGCCAAAACCAAAGATAAAGAGAGAATTTTAAGAGTGGCTAGGGATAAATGAAAAGTCATATACAAAGACGAATCAATAAGACTAAGCACAGACTACTCAGTAGAAACCACGGAGGCAAGAAGGCAATGGGATGACATGTATAAAGCCCTGAAGGAAAAAAAAAATTACCAGCCAAGAATTATAAATCCAGCGAAACAGTCTTTCAAATATGATGGCGAAATTAGGGCATTTCCAGATAAACAGAAGTTTAGGGAATTTGCAAAAAACAAACCAAAATTACAAGAAATACCAAAGGGAGTCCTCTGGTTAGAAAATCAATAAAATCAGATAACAACCCAAGACTAGAACAAAGGACAAAGCAACGATATCAACCCAGATAGGAAAGACACAAAAACAAATCAAAGCTAAAATGCTGAAAATAGGGAAACAGAGACATCAATATGTAAAAGATGACAACATTAAAACAAAAAAGAGGGACTAAAAAATGTAGTCATAGATCTTTCATATGGAGAGGAAGACAAGGCAATACAAAGAAATAAAAGACTGGTTTAAACTTAGGATAAGAGGGGTAAATATTAAGGTAACCACAAAGAACACTAACAATCCTACATATCAAAATAAAAAACAAGAAAAAGATAAAGACTCAGAAAACACAGAATCAACAAAAATGAAAACGATGAAAAGAAAATACATAAAAAAGACTCAACACAGAAAATTAAGTGGAACGAAGAAACCGTCAACAAAACACACACACAAAAAAGACATCAAAATGACAGCACTAAACTCATACCTATCAATAATTAAGCTGAATGTAAATGGACTAAATGCACCAATAAAGAGAGAGAGAGTGGCAGATTGGATTAAAAAACAAACAAACATTGTTTGTCTGTATGTTGCCTACCAGAGACACACCTTAGAATTAAAGACACAAACATATTAAAACTCAAAGGGTGGAAAAAAATATATCAAGTAAACAATATTCAAAAAAGAGCAGGAGTGGCACTATTAACCTCTGACAAAACAGACTTTAAAGTAAAAGCCACTACAAAAGATAAGGAAGGACACTATATAATGATAAGAGGGTCAATATACCAGGAGGACATAACCATAAAAAATATCTATGCACCCAATGTTAGGGCTCCAAAATACATAAAACAAACTCTAACAGCATTGGAAAGAGAGACCAACAGCTCCACAATAATAATAGGAGATTTGAACACACCACTTTCAGTGAAGGACAGAACCTCCAGAAAGAAGCTCAATAAAGACACGGAAGATCTAAATGTCACAATCAACTAACTTGATCTCATAGACATATACAGAACCCTCCACCTAACAGCAGCAAAGTACACATTCTTTTCCAATGCACATGGAACATTCTCCAGAACAGACCACTGGAGGCAGTCTAACTAGAAGCAGGGTGATTGGTTTGGGGAGCATTATTTGGCTTTCTCTGGCTGGTCCTGAGTTGGAAGTGGAGGCAAAAAGTAGGGAAGGGAATTTGGCAGCTATTGACCAAGTCCTAGCCTTCTGGACCAATTGCTGTAGAGATTGTGGCTTGGCTTCCTGGACTGATTGCTGTAGAAGTTGTGGGTCAGAGTTCTGTAATCATATATGGTATGGCTATTGTCCATTTGTATATTCATTCTTTCAAGGTTATTTTTCAGAATAGTCATTTAGGAATTAAATTCAACAAAGCTAATTACTGCAGTGAAGCAGCACCATAAACTCCACTTATTGGAAGAGACTGGTAAACATAATATCAAATTCTTTCTAGGGTTTAGAATCACTCACCTGAGAGGCTGATGATATAAACATATTGAAAATGAGCAAGTTGCTCATAATCTCCTCAGCTTGCACTAAAGAGGCATGTAGTCTAAAAAGTTCTGAAAAATAAATAATGTGAAGTTGGATTGTGAGACACTGCACAGCACACACATACTACAGTGGCTACAGGAGCCACATGATCCTTTACCTTTGTAGTTGGTCAGGAAAAAAAAGAAAGTGGTTGCTGTTGAGCAGATTCTGACTCATGCCAACCCCGTGTGTGTCAGAGTAGAACTGTGCTCCATAGGACTTTCAAAGACTGATTTTTCCAGAAGTAGATCAGCAGGCCTTTCTTTCTAGGTACCTCTGGATGGACTTGAACTTCCAACCTTTTGGTTTGCAGCCAAGCACGTTAACCATTTGCACAACCCAGGGATTCCAAGGAACTATTTATTGCAAAAAGGACTTACTAGAATTAAGAGGAGGAAAGTATCAGTGTGAACTAGCATGGTCAAGGAAGACTTCTATGGGGAATGCATGTATGGAGTTGAGTATTTGAAGGTAGATAAGACATGGGCAGATAAAAAGCAAGTAGGGCAGTGTTTTATAGTTAGTTGCCACATTTGAGCAAGATTCCACTCATGGCGATCCCATGTATAACAGAATGAAAGTTGCCTTCACGGTCATTGGTATGTTTGAGTCCATTGTTGCAGCTATTGTGTCAATGTCCATTTTTGATGACCCACTACTTTACCAAACATGATGTCCTTTTCTAGCAATTGGTCTTTCCTGATGATGTGTCCACAGTAACCAAGCTGGAGTCTTCCTATCCTCGTATCTAAGGAGCATTCTTGTTGTACTTTTTCTAAGACTGATTTGTTTGTTCTTCAGGCAGTCCACAATATATTCAATATTCCTTGCCAATACCACAATTTGAATACATCAGTTATTCTTCTGTCTTCTTTTAACATTGTCCAGATTTTGCATGCATGCTAAGCAATAAAAAATGTTTTATATCCTATGGATAAAATAGGTAAAGGTGTGCATTTGGAGTTGAGATAGTAAATTTGATTACAGATTCTGCTATGGTACAAAGTTGATGGTTGAGAGAAGGAAAAGAAAGAAAAGAATAAAAGATAATGTAAAGACTATGAGATTCAGTGTGTTAAGAGAAAAGAAAGGAAAATGAGAAGTAAAGTTGGTTTAGGGGAATACTGTATTTTAATTTGGATATATTCTACAGAGGTGACATAAAGAAGAAATTTTAGCAGAATTACCTCTAGGTAGCTGGATATCTCCTACTGGATTTTAAAATGGGAAATCATGGCAAGTACATATTTGAAATAATCCCCAGTGGAGTGATATTTGAACCTGTAAATATATTCTCCTTTATAGAAAGATACATGGATAAAAGCATAGAGCTCTTAAACCAAAACTAAACCAAACCAAAACAAAACCCATTGCCTTTGAGTCGACTCCGACACGTAGAGCTCTTGGAACCTGGGTAATGGGCCACATATGATGAGGGAAGAAATAAGATTTTGTGGAGGGTTGAGAAAGGTAGGATGTGAAATCTACACATCACAGTGCCAAAGAATAGTGGGTTTGTTTATAGAGAAGGTAGGGATCATGTCACATGATATGAAGTAATCAAGAAGAATAAATTCTATGGAGGACACTGTATAAAATGACCTCATATAATATTTTAAAATGTTATTTTATTACCTGATGAACTACATTTTAAACATAAAATTAAGTTTAGGAATATCAGTGTAAAGTTTAAAGCTTTGAGTTATATAAAAATTGAATATACCAAAAAGGAAACTGTGTATGTTTATAAGTCTGCTTGGTAAACTATTTATACATAATTAAAATGAACAAATCAACTGAAAAGCTACCATTCACACATCCCTAATAAATAAATAGCTGGCTATGAGGGAATATGGTAAAATGTAAATACAAATGATTCCAAACCAACAGCAACTGAATTCAATCTTTTATTTTTTTTTCTTTAATGTATAATTACTAATATCAGAGGTGTTGTTGTTGGGTGCCATCAAGCTGGTTCTGACTCATAGAGACCCTATGTACAACAGAACAAAACACTGCCTGGTTCTGAACCAACCTCACAATTGTTGCTATGTTTGAATCCATTGTTGCAGTCACTGTGACAATCCATCTCATTGAGGATTTTCCTCTTTTTCACTGATCCTCTACTAAGCATGATCTCCAGGGACTGGTCCCTCCTGACAACATGTCCAAAGTACGTGAGAGGAAGTCTTACCATCCTGGCTTCTAAGGAGCATTCTGGCAGTACTTCTTTCAAGACAGATTTCTTCGTTCTTCTGGCAGTCCATGGTATATTCAATATTCCTTGCCAACATTGTAATTCAAAAGCATCACTTCTTTTCTCTCCCTTATTCTTTGTTCAACTTTCACATGCATATGATGCAATTGAAAATACCACGGGTTGTGTCAGGCGCACCTTTGTTTTCAAGGTGAGATCTTTGCTTTTAAACACTTTAAAGAGGTCTTTTGCAGCAGATTTGCTGAACGCAACGTGTCTTTTGATTTCTTGACTGCTGTTTCCATGGGCATCGATTGTGGACCCAAGTAAAATGAAATCCTTCATAACTTCAATGTTTTTTCCACTCATCATGATGTTGCTTATTGGTCCAGTTGTGCAAATTTTTGTTTTCTTTACATTAATGTGTACTCCATACTGAAGGCTGTGGTCTTGATAGTCATCAGTAGGTGTTTTAGTCCTCTTTGCTTTCAGCAAGGAAGGTTGTGTCATCTGCATATTGCAAGTTATTAATGAATCTTCCTTTAATCCTGATGCTGTGTTCTCTTTTCATATAGTCAAGCTTCTTGGATTATTTGCTCAGCAAAAAGATTAAATAAGTATGATGAAAGAATACAACCCTGTCACACACCTTTCAGGACTTTAAACCATGCAGTATCCCCTTGTTCTGTTCGAACAACTGACTCTCCATCTGTGTACAGGCTCTGCACCAATTCCCATTCTTTGCAATATTATCCATAATTTGTTATGATCCACACAGTCAAATGCCTTTGAATAGTTAATAAAACAGAGGTAAACATCTTTTTGGTATTCTCTGCTTTCAGCCAAGATCCATCGACATCAGAAATGATATCCTTCGTTCCACGTCCTCTTCTGAATCCTGCTTAAATTTCTGGTAGTTCCCTGTTGATGTACTGCTGCAATCATTTTTGAATTATCTTCAGCAAAATTTTACTTGCGTGTGTTATTAATGATATTTTTTGATAATTTCCACATTCTGTTTGATCACCCTTGTTTGGAATGGGCACATATGTGGATCTCTTCCCAGTCGGTTGACCAGGTAGCTGTCTTTCAAATTTCTTAGCAGAGATGACTAGGTGCTTCCAGCGTTACATCCATTTGTTGAAACATCTCAGTTGGTATTCCATCAATTCCTGGAGTCTTGGTTTTTGCCAATGCCTTCAGTGCAGCTGGGACTTCTTTCTTTAGTACTGTTGATTCTTGATCATATGCTGCCTCCTGAAATGACTGAACGTCGACTAATTCTTTTTGGTACAGTGACTCTCTGTATTCCTTCTTTCTAGTCTTTCTTAGTCTGGAAGCTCCACTGAAACCTATCCACCATGGGTGATCCTGCCAGTATTTGAAGTATCGGTGGCATAGCTTCCAGCATCACAGCAACACACAAACCAACACAGTATGACAAATTAACAGACGAGTGGTGGATAGCAGTAGTTTGGGTAAAGTTTACTGAAAAACACTGAGTTGGGAAGAATTATGAAATGTATAAAGCATAGAGTAATTAGTATTATTGAGAGAACTTGTGACATTTCCCTAAGGATGAATCTTCCCACACCTATCAAAAAGGAACTGTTTCTGTTTTTGCTGTACTTGAAAGAAGTTAGTTTGTTGTCTTTTGACTTACATTTATTCTGATGAAATGTTGGTGGTTAGTCTTATCTTTATTCCTCTTTCAAGTAATTTTCCCTTGTGGCTACTTTCATGATTTTGTATTTATAACTTGGTTTCACTCAATTGGATTATGGTATTCCTTGTTTTGGTTTTCTTTGTTTAGATTTCATTGTTTTTCCTGAATCTGTGTGTTGATATTAGTCATCGTGTCTGGAAAATTTGGGGTTGCTATTTTTTATTTCTTCAAATTATTTTTCCCTCTGCCTCCCCCATTGCAACTCTAAACTTAGATCACTTGATATTTCCCCACAGATCATTGTGGCTTTTTTTTCCCCTTCCATTTTGTTTTGGATAGTTTATTTTAATTTGGATAGTTTCCAGTATCCATTCTTCAAGTTTTCTTTCTAGTGAACTTTTCATTTCATATTCTGTAGCTTTTTTTTCCATATTCTGCTAGTATTTTCATTTGCTTTCTTTTTATAATTATTCCCTTGCTGTATTTACATTATCTTTTAAATAGCTAGACATATATTTGTAGGTCTTTTAAAGTTCTTATTTGCCCATTCCATTATCTTTGCCATTTCTTGATTTGCTACTGATTACTTATTTTTTTCAGGTATTTGAGTCATATTTTCCCACATTTTCACATGCTGTTATGCCATTTGTATATATATGTGTGTGTGTGTTTGTGTATGTGTATATATTTCTTTTTAATTGAATTCTGGGCTTTGTGAATGGTAGGTTGTTGAGAGGCTGGATTTTGTTGTTGCCTTAGGCTGGGTTCTCTAGAGAAGCAAAACCAGTGAAGCTTTTGTATATATATAGAGAGAGAGAGCAAGATTTACCTCATGGTAATGAGCTCAAGCAGTTGGAGAAGCTGGCAAGTCACAGATCCATGGGTCAGGTGTCAGGCTACAGGCTTCTTCTGAGTCAGGTAGCTGCAGGGGCTTATAAACCCAAGATTGGCAAGTCTGACAGCAGGTTGCTGGTCCACGGGTTGCGGAGGCTGACAACTCCAAGATCAGCAGGTAAGATGGCAGGCTGCTGGCTCATAGGCTGTGGAGGCCAATGATTCCCAAGATTATCAAGCAATATGGCAGGCTGCTGACTCAAGTCCCAAGAACTGGAGGTCAGATAATGACAAGCTAGATGCAGGATCAGGAGCAAGCAAAAGCCAGAGAGCTTTACCAGAAGGCCCAGACATTCTGGATGCAGGCTTCCCCTTACAATTGCTTGGCTGATCACAAAATATCACATCTTAGAGGTGATTACATTTTATCACAAGATGGAGGATAACTACAGCATTACATAACTGCCAAATTACATCATTACATAACTGCCAAACTGTATCACTACATAACTCACAAACCACAGAGAATCATGACCTAGTCAAGTTGATATACAACCTTAACCATCACAGTTGTCTTCTTTTAAAGTGTGCTGGGCTTTGTTCTGGCAGGCAGTTTATTTATTTGTGCATCAGCTTGAGCCATTTAAGACTTGTTTATAACATTTGTTAGGCAGGTCTACTATATCCTTTATGCTAGGATTAGTTTAGCCCTACTTCTCAGACATTGTTTTGGGGGTGGGGGTCTTTACTAAATGCCCAAAGTATTCAAGGAGGTTAACCCACTCTGGCTGGTAGGAAACCAAATATCTCCCCAACACACCTAAGCTCCAAGAGATGTTTACTTTATAAATGCTCAATAGCTGTTCTTTACCCTGTCCTTGTAGGATTTCACCCGATATATAAACAATGTAGCATTCAGCCTAAAACTCAAGAGGACCCCGGTTTAGTTTCTGGGGCTCTTTATCTGCATAGCTCTCTCTGCTCCAGATCTTTCTCCAGACATTACATCTAACTCAATTTCCCAAATTTTGATATATCATACCAGTTCAGAAAATGTCAGGGTCTGCTTGCTTTGGTGTTATTCTTTATTAGTAGTCATAATGTGGACTCCTGCTAATCATGATCTTTACTTAAACACAGAATACTATGGCAAAATATGCCATAAGTTCCGATTCTAGAAGATACCTTGTTCCTGCTCCTGGTCTTTGCTTCTGTATGTTTCCATGGGCTGATGGTTGGAAAGACAAGCCATCTCCAGGCCTATCTCTCATTCTAAACATTCTGGATATCTTTAGTTAGTCAGTCTTAAAAGATCAATGAGTTTTGGGATGTGTGGAAAGGAAAAAGTACTGAAAATGCTGATGGATGGTTAAACATGAAAAAAAAAAAGACTTGGAATAAAAGTGTAACAGTAAGCAGATATTAAATCAGATTGAACTATCATAAAAATTGGATATGATATAAAAATAATAAACAAATCTGTACAATAATAAATTCTACAATAATAATAAAACTATCAAATTTATAATAATTTAACTAATATTAATTCATTTGTTGAATGCTTATTAAATGTGAGGCACTGTTCTCAGTGTTTTACATATATTATTGAATTAAATTCTTAAAAAAACCCTATAAGGTGACTAATATTTTGTCTCCATTGTATAGATAAAATACTGTAATAACAAATGATTAAGTAGCTTATCCAGGGTCATATGACTAATGAGCATCACTGCTGAGGATGTCTGATGCCAGAGCCTGGGTTCTTAACTCTATGATGTGTTGACTACGAAAAGAGACAGAAGGTAGACAGTTCAAAGATGAGTGTGAGTAGGTTTCAAATACTGTCTGCCATAGTAAGAATATTTAACCAAACAATATTATAATGTGAGTATATCATAACTGAGAATATTTTTAGCCAATCAATATTATTCTTTGTCATTTAAAGTGATCACTTCGATATATTCAAATTTACTATTTTAATAAAGAAACTTTGAAACCTTTTGATAAATATTTCTATATCCATTTAAAAATGGAATGATAGAAGTGTTCAATCAGGACTCTGCTATACGTATATACCTGCCTTCAATTCTGCCATTGCCCGTATAATTACTAAGCTCAAGTCATACCAGGCAATGTATTTTTCATATCATGTTAAAGCTGGTAATGTGTGTGTCTGACTTTTCCAGTTTGAGATCCTTGAAAATAGTGATCACTTGTAGGTCATTACAAAGTAATCCATATGGTGTGTGTTCAATACATGTTCTTAAGATCAATTCCCTATTGGGGTTAAAAACTGACTTCTACTTGGGTCTCACTCATAATTTGTTATAGCCACTTCTCATTAGGTTGTGGTGATTTCTAGACAAAAATCAAAGGGAGAGCAACTTAGAACAATGAGCTAGATGATCCTTGTGTACTTCTGAATACCTCAGTGAAACTGCAAAAGGCATCTTTGTACCAGTCATCTCCTTGCTTTACAGCTAAGAGTCACCTTTTCCACAAAGGGAGACATTCATCGGATTTGTCTTATATATCTGACACTTAGCTACAAGGACAGTGTCCTTACTGTCCAGGATTAGTCAGCTTCTCCAGAATTTCTATTATGCATAGCAAATATTGTCACAAAATACCCAAGGCTACACATTCTAAGCACATGGCAAGTATTCTACCAACTAGGGTTTGTTTTCTTTATAGCACTAGGGGTTTCATATCCATATTGCTGTAACTTATGATGTATTTTCCCTTGTTGTTCTGATTAAGTAAGAACTTGATTGCAATGCTAAAAGAATACCAATGCTTTTCTATTCCCGTTCAGGTAAACCCTTTCTAATTTTAATATTTTAACTAATAACATTGTAATTATTTTAGGTCAGGGATATACATATGCATATAATACAGTGTGTATGTGTGTGTGTATTAATCACTCAATGAGTTAATGAATAACTGATTATGGCTTATTGGGTAGTTCTGGGAAAACTGATTAACTTCTCAGTCTTTCTCTTACTTGTATGCAAATGAAAAATAACAACCCTAATATGTACTGGAAAGTTTACTAAGATTAATCAAAATAAGTAAATTTCTTAAGGAGAATCTGAGCTAAGCTTTAATATATACTATATCATAACAGTTGATACATATCTAAATATAATTTCTTACTATCTTCTCAAAAGCATGGCATTATCTGTTTGCTTTTCCCCCCCTAAAAGCATGCAGTAGAAAGTATATTGAAAACCTTGGGTATGACCTATTCCGGCTTGTTTTTGAAACCAAGAAGATTAGAACTGCATATTATTTTGGCCTGGAATAAAACTTCGTTGCTTTATATTGTTATTATTTTATGTAAATAACTTTGATGTAGAGTCTTAGAAGGTTTTCATATGATTAGCTCCAAGGTTGTTTTCATAATGAGACAGAAACGTAAAGTCAAGGGCTAAAATCCTGGTTATAAAGTTTTTTTCTGCTTTTGTTTTCAAATATGTTTTATTTTATTAAGAGGATTTGTGCTTGTTCAAATACTCTTGATGCCTAAGTCTGTCACATTGTCTTTCTTAAGATTCTAAGACCACATAATTATAAACAGGGAAAGTTCTTATCTGAGCAGCTTTCTGATCATCAGTTTGTTTACCGTATGGTTAGCTGTTTTGAATAATGTAATGAATACTCTATTTCCTACTCTGGTCCTTCTGTCTTTCATGCTGAGATGATCCCTAAAAGAAAGCAAAAAAGTACTGATGTAATTATAGGCTCAGTGTAATATCTATAGGAGTTTAATGCAGTTTCTTATACTTTTAAGGATATAAACCTCTCAATTAATCACAGTTTGAATTATCCAACTGGTTATTTTAATTTGTTCTTATATATTGGAGAATTTATCCTCCTTTGCTAGTTTTAGGAACAGAAAATGTGCTCAGGGGACATCTTAGCTGTTAGAGGGTATACCTCATTCTTACCCTAGTGTAACATTTCAGTCTATTTTTATGAGAAATGAGGTAGCACTTTTTATATGCAGCTCAGCAATCGATATTGAAAAAAAAAGACCTAGATCTTTGTGAATTTTACAAGTCATGACTCAATTTTTTAAAAATTAATGCCATCATTAATATTAAACACTGTGGAAGTAAAGTAATGTTACCTCTGTCATTTTCTTACACAGTGAACAGTATAAAGAGTAGATAGTTGATGCAGACTGGGAGGTAACAATGTGATGCCACTCCCTGCTGCTCTACCCTTTAATGTGGTTGCTTCTCTGAGCCTGCTCTACTTGTTCTACATCCCATCCGGAATGTTTTCAGCTAAGTACAGATTGACTTGTCCCTGTTTATACACAGACCAAATCTACTTTTTCTGGAAGTTAGTGTCCTCTCCCCACACAATACATCAATGCATTGTTATTATTATTTTTTTTTTTTTTTGCTTTCTACAGTGCACTGTATTTTAAAAAGATTAAAAATTAGAAAAATATGTCTTTTACATTTAAGCAAACCTTAACAATTTCCATTGCACTTTGTTTTTGTGGAAAGATTTAAATTTTTCTCTGGTATTATGGCTTCTCTGCCTGAAGAGCTTCCTTTAACATCTCTTATAGTGCATGTTGGAAACCCTGGTGGCGAAATGGTTAAGAGCTACAACTGCTAACCGAAAGGTCGAAAGGTCGGCAATTTGAATCCATCAGGCGCTCCTTGGAAACTGTGTGTCAGTTCTACTCTGTGCTATAGGGTCCCTACGAGTTGAAATCAACTTGACGTCAACAGGTTTGGTTTTTGGTTTTGCATAGTGCAGGTCTGGAGGTAATACATGCTCTCAGCTATTGATTTTCAGAAAAAAGTCTTTATTTTGCTTTTATTTTCAAAAGGTTTGTATTCTGGGTATAGTATTCCATGGTGATAGTTACTCAGTTTTGACAGTTTATTGTTTCCATCACATTTGGTAAATTTTTGGCCATTATTCCTCCAAATATTTTTTCTGTCTCTACTTTTCTTTCCTCTCTTTCTGGGACTTCAAAATGTTAGGTTGTTTGATACCATTCCACAGGTCACTGATTCTCTGTTCATTTATTTCTGTCTTTTATTTGCTGTGTGGGTTTTATTTTTATTTATATTAACATGTTTTCAAGTTCATCTTTTATTCAGTTAATCAAATTTGCTGTTATCCTATCCAGTATCTTTTTCCTTTAGATACTGTATTTTTCTTCATGGAACTTCAAAAGTTCCATTTGGGTCACGTATCATTTTCTTGTTTTTCTCTTTCTTCTTCAATATATGAAGCATATTTATAGTTGCTATTTTAAGGTTGTCTGTGTCATTTTGGAATCTGTTTGTACTGACTGCTTTTTCTCCTGGATATAGATCATATATTCCTGCTTCTTGATACCTTTTTATTAGATGTTAGATATTGTCAATTTTACATGGCTGTTTTCTGGATTTTTTTTATTATTATTCCTTTTAACTAGTGTTGGACTTTGTCAGGCATGCAGTTAAGTTACTTGGAAAGTTTGATCCTTCTAAGGCTTAATGTTAAGCTTTGTTAGGGAGGGGCAAGAGCAGCTTGCAGTCAAAGACTAACCGCATTCCTAAAGTGATGAAGGCCCTAGGTGGTGCAAATACTTAATGCCCTGGGCTGCTAGCTAAAAAGATAGAGGTTCAAGTCCACCCAAAGGTGTCTCAGAAGAAAGACCTGGAGATCTACTTCTAAAAAATTAGCCATTGAAAATCCTATGGAGCACAGTTCTACTCTGACACACATGGGGTTGTTATGAGCTGGAATTGACTCAATGGCAGCCAGTTTTGGTTTCCTAAAAGTGATATCCTTATGAGGATTCTTCCCAATGTGTGTGTACTACAAGGTCTTTTCACTCTGGATAGTGGGAACACAGACTGTTTCCAGCCCAGCTGAACTACTAGACTCTTTGACTACTGCTTTTCAATGGTTATTTGTCCAGCCTCAGGCAGTTTCCTCTTATACTGGTGCATATTTTACTCAGCAAGAGAATTGAGGGAACCCTTCTGCAGACCTCCAGTACTCTCTCCCTACCTGCAGTTTTCTCCTCACTGGTACTCTGCCTTCCAAATTCTAGTTACCTTGACTAGACTTTCAATTTAGCTTCCCTCAACTCAGCAAGATTGTTCGACTCTGTTTGGATCCCTCCTTTTTTCACTGTGGCCTAACCATTGCTTCCAGGCAATAAGCTGAGACAGTTGTGAGGCTCATCTCTTTTTTTCCCTTTTTATAGGAAACACAGCCCTGATCCTGCCTGTTAGCCAGTGTCTGAAAATCACTATTTCATATATTTTGTCCAGTTTTCTAGTTGTGTAAGGAAAGACTGTAATTCCATTCCATCACAACTGAAGCAGAAGTTCTCCAAGAATTACATTTTAAAGTCGAAACTGGAGTACAAACACAGCTCTTATTAAAAATTACACGTATATTACTTTCATTATCTTCCCTTAGACCTGGAAGTTTGCTTGGCTGTTTTGTATCTTTTTACCTGAGATTTTTCAGAGTGTTTAATATCCTCATAAGTCCTATGCAGCTTTGCTTACAAACAAAATTGATCTTTTACCTTCAGATTGTGCTACCACAAACCTGCAAATGTTGGCACTTGAATGTTTTTTCTGACGAATACTTAAATAAGATCACTTTAAGGCAAACAGAGCAAACGGTACAAATTATTTTAAACCTTTTTTCTCCCAAAATTTTCCTTTGAAAACTAAATCAAAAGTCTGAGCATGAGGACTCTGTAATCCAACAATGTTTATGACTGCCCTCCTAGTTTTCCTGCGTTACTACGAGTATTACCGTACTTACTCCATGCCAGATGCCCACAGCCAAACCCACTGTGAGCTTAATATGTAGTTTTTGTATTAGAAAAGGAGTCCTCTTTGGGAAGATGGCTGGAGTGCAAAGAGTGCCTTAGTGCCAAGAAAAGGGTGCCCTGCCCCCTTCCTCCAGGCTACCGCTGTCCCTTCAGCAGGAAACACAGCTAAATGAGTGTGATGCAGGTAACTCTTCACGTCCCTTTGTAAAATTGTAGCAGAAGCCCTGCCCTCAACTTTCAGCTTTGTAAATCCAGAATATTCCTGAGGGAGGTTTCTTAGGGTGTCCTTCTTACGTTAAAATATTCTAACACTTAAAAAGTTGCAAAACACTAAAAAAAAAAAAAAAAAAAAAA
>NW_004444147.1:393629-422150 GCF_000243295.1 Trichechus manatus latirostris | reverse complement strand
TAAAATTCATGGTAACCACAAAGAAAGTTAACAAACATACAAAACACTAAAAAAAAAAAAAAAAAAGAAAAAAGAAACACCATAAAACTGTGTTTTCGTACCCCATGTTATCCCAATGCAAAATCCTAGCTGTTTGATTCCTTGGAGGAATTGTCTATCCACAGCCTATAGCAAACAGGACCTGAGCCTGCAACAAATGTTTTTCAAATCTTTGGTGTCTCAGAAAATAAGATGTGAACTGTTGGTCACAGAAGGCCTCAAAAACAACCAGAAGCTACAAAGACTGCTTAACAATTTCTTGCCAAAAAAGAAAATCATGATGGAAATATGGTATAGTGTTTGAGGACACGGGCTTTCTAAACATCTGAATTTATATTCTGGCTCTACTGTTTCCTTAAGAATGCTTCACGTTTCTGAGTATTATGGTGGCTTCTAAATTAGATTGCTAGAGGAATTACATGAGATAATCTGTTCATGTTGTGTTTAGCACAGAGCCAGTCATTGCTAGTACAATAAATTGTAGCTTTGTGTATAGAAATCATCATCGTCACTGTCATCATCATTATCATAAAATGCTATATAGATTAATTATTGAATACCTAATAATATATATCACTGTGCAAGGCAATCGATTATTCTCTTTAGAGGTAGAATCCAAATCATAAAATATGAAGTTGACTATCCATAAATATACAAACACACACACATACAGTGCAGCAAAGCTGAATATTTTGTACTTTGAAATGGTAAAGCAAGTTGAGAGCAAGCTATTCGTATTAAATATAACTTGTTTGAAAATTTCTGCAATAGACATTACATGTTAAAGAAAACTCATTGCTAAATTAGTTTTGAGGATTTTACCTCTGAGAGTCATCTCTCCAAATAAAGAAAATTTATTAAAGGTGATAATGACAGATTTGGAGCTGTCTGAGAGGAGGAACTTGCCCTTTTACTCTTTCTTCCCTGATGGTGTGTGGGGAGTGCTTCATTCAAGTGGAACATCCATAAGGAGAATCTGTTGAGAAGGGCTACCAGACTGTATGGCTTGAATTCTCCTTGCTTCCAGAACAAGTGACCATGTATTTATAAGGGTCATTCTGGAGTTAGTATCTTTTGTTAAGTGTTTGGTAGTTCACAATTACTTCTCTAGGAACGGAGAAACCTGTACTTAGACCAAGAAGCAGTAGTTCGAACAGAACAAGGGGATACTGTGTGGTTTAAAGTTAAGAAAGGTATGTGTCAGGGTTGTATCCTTTCACCATATTTATTCAATCTGTACCCTGAGCAAATAATCTGAGAAGCTGGACTATATGCAGAAGAACAGGGCATCAGGATTGGTGGAAGACTCATTTAATAACCTGTGTTATGCAGATGACACAACCTTACTGGCTGAAAGTAAAGAACACTTGAAGCACTTGTTGATGAAGATCAAAGACTACAGCCTTCAGTATGGATTACACCTCAACATAAAGAAAATAAAAATCTTCACAACTGGACCAATAAGCAACATCATGATAAACAGAGAAAATACTAAAGTTGTCAAGGATTTCATTTTACTTGGATCCACAACCAACGCCCATGGAAGAAGCAGTCAAGAAATCAAATGACGCATTGCACTGGGCAAATCTGCTGCAAAAGACCTCTTTAAAGTGTTAAAAAGCAAAGATGTCACTTTGAGGACTAAGGAGCACCTGACCCAAGCCATAGTGTTTTCAATCACCTTATATGTATGTGAAAGCTGAACAATGAATAAGGAAGCCTGAAGAAGAATTGATGCCTTTGAATTACCGTGTTGGCGAAGAATATTGAAAATACCATGGACTACCAGAAGAATGAAGAAATCTCTCTTGGAAGAATGCTGTTTAGAAGCGAGGATGGCGAGAATTCGTCTCACATACTTTGGACATGTTATCAGGAGGGATCAGTCCCTGGAGAAGGACATCATGCTTGGTAAAGTTAAGGGTCAGTGAAAAAGAGGAAAACTCTCAATGAGATGGATTGACACAGTGGCTGCAACAATGGGTTCAAGTATAACAGTGATTGTGAGGATGGCATAGGATCGGGCAGTGTTTTGTTCTATTATACACTGAGTTATTATGAGTTGGAACTGACTCGACAGCACCTAACAACAATGACAACAGGAATAGAGGAATACCTTCTTTTGCTAAAATTCCCTCCCTCAGTTCTCTCCCAAGAACTTCTCCTGGTGCTCTTAGCCTGTTAATAGTTATCATTTATCACTTTGGTTCACACTCCCCGTTTTTTGTTGTTTTTTTTTTTTTTTTTTTTTGTCTCTATAGCACAAAGCCTGTGGAAGACTGGAACTTCAGATGAATTTTCACTTTGTTTATTTGTGACAAAATTTTTACCACCACCCTGATCATTACAAAAATCTAATTAGATACCAAGGTTGATTATACTTTTACTTCTACCTTCTAATTGATTACGGATCTTAATCAAGGCCTTCCATGGTATTGAAGATATAATTCATTTTCTACATACCTGAAAATCCTCAAACATCCTCCTTATTTTTTATCTTGAAAGATGATCCGGAGAATTTTTCATAGACTTATTTTCTATATGGCTATAACTCTCTAGGATCTATGTGTGAGGGTATCCTTATTGGGTCAGAGGAGAGGAGGATCACATAAGTACACATTCACTTCCTTTAGTGACCTTTTACCTTCTTTTCTCCTTGTCCCTCAAAGTTCTTGATTTGTATGCCCCTTTTATGTTAATCACAAGTACTATCCTTGTGGGGATCTTATTTTATCTATACTCCTTATGATATACTGGTCAAAACTATTAGCCACAGAAGAGAAGAAAAGATCTTTTCAGACAAGCTCCCACCAAAATTGTACCTGCATAAACTGGCACACTAAGGATTATCTTTAGACTAATTCACTCAGCCCAAATATCTCCCTATTCTTATTTCCTGCAGCTAAGCTAATGAATTATACTGAGCTGTAGTTTTACATGTTGTGTTTGTGCTCTTTGCTGCTGAAATTAGTCCAGAACTTCAAGTGGCAGACAAATTTTTAATAAATATAAATTTCAATAAACTACCATACTGAGAGTTTAATTTAGAAAACCAAGAACTTATACTTCTTCAGAATTTCCATGACTAGCAGTCAGTACTAAGTACATGATCAAGGCAAGACTTACTAGCTACATAGGAAGATACTGATTTTATAGTAATAAAATCTCTTCTCACAAAATTTGTAAGTAAAAATAAGTATCAGTAAAATATGAAAGAAGAAACATAAAAAGAAATGTGCAGGATATAAATAAAAACACTTTGAGAGAGTGGAGAATCTTATCATCTCCTTGGTCACCTTAGTTCAAGTATCATTTTCTCTATTACATACCATTACCACTATCTGAATGGAATTCACTTATTTCTTACTCATTTATTTTATGTCTATAGCCATTAAAATATAAGCTCTGTAAAGCAGGTATTTTACCAGTCTAGTTTACTTAGTAGAAAAATAGACAAAGGCAAAAAGTTGAAACACCAATATAAGGGAATGAATATAGCTAATAAATGAAATAAAGGTAAATTTCAATAAGTGGTCAAAATATAAAGAATTAAAAAAATTAAAGGAATATAAGATACTTTTTTTTATTATACTTCAGATGAAGGTTTACAGGGCAAACAAGTTTCCCATTAAACAACTAATACATATATTGTTTTGTGACATTGGTTGCCACCCCACATGTCAACACTGTACCCTTCTCAACCTTAGATTCCCCATTACCAGCTTTCCTGTCCTCTCCTGCCTTCTTGTCCTTGCCCCTGGGCTGATGTGCTCATTTAGTCTCATTTTGTTTTATGGGCCTGTCTAATCTTTGGCTGGAGGGTGAATCTCAGGAGTGACTTCATTACTGAGCTATAAGGGTGTCCAGGGGCCATATTCTCAGGATTTATAAGAGACACTTCTGACCTTCATTTTTAGTAAATAATTTAGCAATATGTATCAAAAGAATTTAAATAGTTTTTGCCCTTTAACCAAAAACTCTATTTATAAAATAAAGAAGGAATAAGAGATGGCCAAAAAGTGTATGTACAAATATATTTAATATGTAATTTTTTTCTAATAGGAAGAGTTGAAAAATTAGTAAATGTCTAACAATAGGATGTTTATTAAATAAATTATGCTATCTCCAAAATAATTCTATGCAGCCTATTAAAAATCATGTTCTTAGATAAAATAAAAGTATTTTAGGAAATCCACAGAATAATATTTAATCAGAAATTCAGAATGCAAAACTATCTATAAAGTATTATCTTCATTTTGTACTATGAATAACCCACTGCTGTCGCGTCGATTCTGACTCACAGCAGCCCTATAGTACAAAGTAGAACTGTCTCATAGGGTTTCCAAGGCTGTAAATCTTTACCCAAGTATACTGCCACACCTTTCTCCTGTGGAGGGGCTAGTGGGTTCGAACCACTGACCTTTAGGTTAGCAACTGAGCACTTTAACCACTGTGCTACCAGGGTTCCTTTGTATTATGTATAACCCCCAAAAAAATAAACTAAACCCATTGCCATCGAGTCAATTCCAACTCATAGTGACCCGATGGGACAGAGTAGAACTGCCCCATAGAGTTTCTAAGGAGTACCTGGTGGATTTGAATTATCAGCTTTTTGGTTAGCAGCCATAGCACTTAACCACTGCACCATCAGGGTTTCCTGCATTATGTATATGGGAGTGCAAATATGCAAATAAACATATTAAAAAAAAAAAGATTGCAAAAAAAGTATAAAAAATTAACAGTACCTATCTATGAGCATTCAAATTTTATTCCCCTTCTTATATTTCTTTGAATTTTCCATATGTTTTACACTGATACATGTGCTACTTTTATAACTTAAAAATTCAATAAGGTTATTATTATTAAAACCTAGAGACAATGCCTGGTGGACCTGGGAACATGAAAGTATGGAAATCAGGAATACTAGTTCAAATAAACAACCACCTACACTTTATTCTAAGGAGCCCTGGTGGCACAATGCTTAAGCGCTCAGCTGCTAACTGAAACGTTGGTGATTCTAATCCACCCAGTAGCTCTGAGGGAGAAAGACCTGGTGATTTGCTTCCATAAAGATTATAGCCTAGAAAACCCTATGGGATGGTTCTACTCTGTCACATGGGGTTGACTGCACAGCACCTAACAACAACAAATGCTTTATTCTACACAATACATTTCAGTGGATAGAAAATAGGTCTAAGAACATTTTTTGGAGAGTAGACTTCAAAATGCCTTAAATATTTCAAAAGTTCTTCCCAATGCCCTTTCTTAAAGCGGGATTTTTATTAGTTTTCTGAAAAACAACTATGGTTCCCTTGAGGGAAAACAAAATTTTGAAAGGAATCACATATCTATGTACCTACTCCTCACTTATTAATATGGGTAGGTTCCAAAGATCAGGTTGTTATGTGAAAATAGGTGTTACGTGAAAATGGAGGATGACCACATTGTATCACAAAATGGAGGATGACTACATCATTATATAATTGCCAAATTACATCATTGCATGGTTGCCCAATTACATCATTACATAACTGCCAAATTATATCATTACATAACTGACAACCCCACGCTCTGTTTGTTGTACTGTGGTGGTTTGTGTGTCGCTGTGATACTGGAAGCTATGCCATCAATATTTCAAATACCAGCAGGGTCACCATAGTGGAGAGGTTTCAGCAGAGCTTCTTGACTAAGACAGACCAGAAAGAAGGACCTGGCAGTCTAACTCTGAAAAAAATTAGCCAGTGCAAACCTTATAAATAGCAGTGGGACATTGTCTGAAATAGTGCCAGAAGATGAGCCCTTCAGGTTGGAAAGCACTCAAAAGACGACTGGGGAAGAGCTGCCTCCTTAAAGTAGAGTCAACTTTAATGACATGGATTCAGTCAAGCTTTCAGAAAGTTCATTTGGTGATATGGCTTGACTCAAAATGGCAAGAAACTGCTGAAAACATCCATCAATAATCTGAACGCAGAATGTACAATGTATGAATCTAGGAAGATTGGAAGTCATCAAAAATGAAATGGAATGCATAAACATAGATATCCTAGGCATCAGTGTGCTGAAATGGACTGGTATTGGTCATTTTGAACCAGACAATCACATGGTCTACTATGCCGGAATGAAAAATTGAAGAGGAAGAGGAATGATGTGGCATTCATTGTCAAAAAGAACATTTCAGGATCTATCCTGAAGTATAATGCTATCAGTGATAGGATAATATCCATACACCTACAAGGAAGAACAGTTAAAACGACTATTATTCAAATTTACACATGAACCACTAAGGCCGAAGATGAAGAAATTGAAGATTTTCACCAACTTCGGCAGTCTGAAATTGATCAAACATGCAATTAAGATGCAGTGATAATTACTGGCAATTGGATCACAAAAGTTGAAAAAAAGAAGAAGGAACGGTAGTTAGAAAATATGGCCTTGGTGATAGAAGTGATGCCAGAGATCATATATCAGAATTTTGCAAGACCAATGACTTCTTCATTGTAAATACCATTTTTCAACAACATAAAAGGCGACTATACACATGGACCTCGCCAGATGGAATACAAAGAAATCAAATTGAATACATCTGTGGAAAGAGACAATGGAAAATCTCAATGTCATCAGTCGAACAAGGTCAGGGGACTACTGTGGAAGAGATCATCAACTGCTCAAATGCAAGTTGAAGTTGAAGCAGAAGAAAATTAGAACAAGTCCACAAGAGCCAAAATATGACCTTGAGAATATACCACCCAAACTTAGAGTCCATTTCAAGAATAGATTTGACTCACTGAACCCTAATGACTGAAGATCAGACGAACTGTGAAATGACATAAAGGACATCATACGTGAAGAAAGCAAGAGGTCATTAAAAAGATAGGAAAGAAAGAAAAGACCAAAATGGTTGTCAGAAGACACTCTGAAAGTTGCTCTTGAAGATAGAGTAGCTAAAGCAAAAGGAAGAAATGATAAAGAAAAAGAGCTGAACAGATTTCAAAGGGTGGCACGAGAGGACAAAGGAAAGTATTATAATGAAATGTGAAAAGACCGGGAGATAGAAAACCAAAAGGGAAGAATATGCTCAGCATTTCTCAAGCTGAAAGAACTGAATAAAAAATTCAAGGCTCGAGTTGCAATAGTGAAGGATTCTATGGGGAAAATATTAAACAATACAGGAAACAGTAAACAATAAGAAGATGGAAGGAATACAAAAAGTCACTGTACCAAAAAGAATTGGGCTATGTTCAACCGTTTCAGGAGGTAGCATATGATCAAGAACCAATCATACTGAACGAAGAAGTCCAAGATGCACTGAAAGCATTGGCAAAAAACAAGGCTCCAAGAATTAATGGAATATCAATTGAGATGTTTCGACAAACAGATGCAGCTTTTGAAGTACACACTCCTCTCTGGCAAGAAATTTGGAAGAGTGTTACCTGGCCAACCGACGGGAGAAATCCATGTTTGTGCCTATTCAGACAAGGGTGATCCAACAGAATGCAGAAATTATAGAACAATATCATTAATATCACAAACAAGTAAAATTTTGCTGACGATCATTCAAAAGCAGTTGCAGCAGTACCTCAACAAGGAACTGCCAGAAATTCGAGCTGGATTCAGAAGAGGACGTGGAGGGAGAGATATCATTGCTGATGTAAATGGGTTCATGGCTGAAAGCAGAGAATACCAGAAAGATGTTTATCTGTGTTTTATTGACTATGCAAAAGCATTTGACTGTGTGGATCATAAAAAAATTATAAATAACATTGACAAAAATTGGAATTCCAGAACACTTAATTGTGCTCATGAAGAACCTGTACTTAAAATAAGAGGCAGTCATTCACACAAAACAAGGGGATGCTGTGTGGTTTAAAGTTAGGAACAGTGTGCATCAGGGTAGTATCGTTTCACCATATTTATTCAATCTGTATGCTGAGCAAATAATCTGAGAAACTGGACATTATGAATAAAAACACGGCATCAGGATTGGAGGAAGACTCATTAACACCCTGTGATATACAGAGGATACAACCTTGTTTGCTGAAAGTAAAGAGGACTTAAAGCACTTACTGAAGAAGGTCAGTATGAATTATCCTTCACTATAAAGAAAACAATAAGCAACATCATGATAAATGGAGAAAATATCAAAGTTGTCAAGGATTTTATTTTACTTGGATCCACAATCAAAGTCCATGGAAGTAGGAGTCAAGAAATCAAACAACCTATTGAATTGGGCAAATCTGCAAAAGATCTCCTTAAAATGTTAAAAAGCAACAATGTCCCTTTAAGGGCTAAGGTGCACCTGACCCAAGCCATGGTGTTTTCAATCTCCTCATACGAATGTAAAAACTGGACAATGAATAAGGAAGACCAAAGAAGAATTGATGCCTTTGAATTATGGTGTTTGGGAAAGAATATTGAATATACAATGGACTGCCAAAAGAATGAACAAATCTATCTTGGAGGAAGTACAGCTAGAATGCTCCTTACAAGCAAGGATGGTGAGATTTCATCTCACATACTTTGGACATGTTATCAGGAGGGACCAGTCCCTGGAGAAGGACATCATACTTGGTAAAGTAGAGGGTCAGTGAAAAAGAGGAAGACACTCAAGGAGATGGATTGACACAGTGGCTGCAACAACGGGCTCAAGCATAACAAGGATTGTAAGGATGGCTCAGGACTGGGCAATGTTTCGTTCTATTGTACATGGGGTTGCTATTAGTCAGAACTGACTCAATGGCACCTAACAACAACAACATAACTTCCAAACCACTGAGAATCATGGCCCAGCCACAATGACACATAACCCTAACCATCACAGCCAGCATTACTCTGGCCTTGCACCTCTGCATTCGTTACTGCCAGACATATGTTGTTAATGTGCAAAATAGTTGGATGGTAGATTTTTTACTAATGTCTTAAATTTGAAATGTCAGATAACAAGATACTCGATAAGTGAGGAGTAGGTGTAATTGTAAACCTTCTGAACCATACTGTATTATTCTAAGATCTGTTAGCACTAACATAGTTAAAGAATACAACCACAAAAACAAATATACCACAAAACTAGTCCATAAATACGCTAGGAATCAAGTATGCTCTCTTGTTTCTGGTGGGGAAGGAGGAGGAGAAGCGTAATTTAAAAAGAGACCCCATGTGAAATCATGCATATTATAAATTCTCCACAAATAATGAAGGTTACTTTTCACCAACCAAAGCTTTAGTCACAGCAGCTTCAAGAATCACATTAAATACAAGCACAGAAACAGTATACTTGTAAATACAGCAATCAAGCTGTAGCAGCACAAATTATGCATAAGAACTACTTCAATCAAGTGAGGAAGTAGGTGAAAAATCATCAACCCTGATCATCTCTAACCCAGGAGACAGCAAGTAAAAAGAAGACAGAAACAAAAGTGGCGGGATCATTTTAAAACATCAATTATTAATGGAAGAGGCAACTAAGCTTATGTAAATATTTATCAAATGGATAGCTTTCCTAGGGGTTAGGTCATCATCATTAATCTTAGTAGTATCATAGCCTATTCTCTGCCCATGCAGGAAAGTAGCCAAGTGAATTCTTTACATAAATACCAATGTCATGGTGATGGTAGTGTTGCCAGATTTAACCACTAATACCTTTCTGGAAACCCTATGTGGTGGAGAAGGGGGAGGGAATTAAGAGGGTTGGAAAAATGTAACAGAACACATCCTTTGTCATAATATTCTTATAAATGGAAGTTACTCTTTGGGGAAGTAGGTCTTCTAACCACCACTCTTGCTATGGTGATGATTCCCTTTCAAAGCCTTGGCTCTACAATTTCTCATGTCTCTCAAATTCACTTTCAGTCATCATTGAGAACCACTGAGATAATGCAGGGACAGAAAGAAGTTCAGGGCAGGGAGGAGGGCAGAATCCATATCCAGGTGCAGACTCACAGTTGTAAGTCCTGTCACCAGCATATACCATCAAAGATCACAGAGGAGGAATCAGAGGGAAAGATCCCTATATTGAGCACTCAGAGAATGGGAAGCAAAGGCAGAGGGAGAAGAGTGTTGGGAATAGAAGGCACCTGATTTCCAGCATTTATGTAATTAGAATCTTCTGCCAAATGGATCATATGTATTTTTTCTATAACCTCTGTACATTCCCCAACAATTATCTTTTAATTCTTCTAGGGTTTTCCATATTTCCTTTTATCTCAGGAAATACCTTCAATAAACAGTAATTAAATTAATGAGGAAAAAATTCCAGATATACTAATATTTATAACAGTAAACATGCCAGGGATATCTAACTGCTGACTGCTGTGTTAGGTGCTGTCCAGTCAGTTCTGACTCATAGCAATCCTATGTACAACAGAAGAAACACTGCCCGGTCCTGCGCCATCCTCACAGTTGTTATGCTTGAGCCCATCGTTGCAGCCACTGTGTCAATTCATCTCATTGAGGGTATTCCTCTTTTTCGCTGACTTTCTACACTACCAAGTGTGATGTCCTTCTCTAGAGACTTGTCTCTCCTGATAACATGTCCAAAGTATGTGAGATGAAGTCTCACCATCCTCTCTTAGAAGGAACATTCTGGCTGTACTTCTTCAAAGACAGATTTGTTCATTTTTTTGGCAGTCCATTGTATATTCAATATTCTTTCCCAAACACCATAATTCAAAGGCATCAATTCTTCTTTGGTCTTCCTTATTCATTGTCCAGCTTTCATACGCATATGAGGCAACTGAAGACACCGTGGCTTGAGTCAGGTGCACCTTAGTCCTTAAAGTGACATCTTCACTTCTTAACACTTTAAAGAAAGCTTTTGCAGCAGATTTGCCCAAAGCAACACATCCTATGATTTCTTGACTGCTGCTTCCTTGGGCATTGATTATGGATCCAAATAAAATGAAATCCTTGACAACTTCAATCTTTTCTCAGTTTATCATGATGTTGCTTTTTGGTCCAGTTGTGAGGATTTTGTTTTCTTTATGTTGAGGTATAATCCATACTGAAGCCTGTGGTCTTTGATCTTCATTAGTCAGTGCTTCAAGTCCTCTTCACTTTCAGCAGGTAAGGTTGTGTCGTCTGCATATCACAGGTTGTTAATGAGTCTTCCTCCAGTCCTGATGCCCTGTTCTTTATATAGCCCAGTTTCTTGGGTTATCTGCTCAGCATACAGATTGAATAAGTATGGTGAAAGGATACAACCCTGACACACACCTATCCTGACTTTAAACCACACAATATCCTTTTGTTCTGTCTGAACTACTGCCTCTTGATCTAAGTGCAGGTTCCTTATGAAAATTAAGTGTTCTGGAATTCCTATTCTTGACAATGTTATCCGTAATTGGTTAAGATCTACACAGTGAAATGCCTTTGCATAGTCAATAAAACATAGGTAAACATCTTTTTGGTATTCTCTGCTTTCAGCCATGATCCATCTGACGTCAGCAATGATATCCTTTGTTCCATGACCTCTTCTGAATCCAGCTTAAATTTCTGGCAGTTCCCTGTTGATATACTGCTGCAACCGATTTTGAATGATCTTCAGCAAAATTTTACTGGTGTGTGATATTAATGATATTGTTATATAATTTCTGCATTCAGTTGGATCACCTTTCTTTGGAATGGGTACAAATATGAATCTCTTCTAGTCAGTTGGCAGGTAGCTGTCTTCCAAATTTCTCGGCATAGACGAGCGGGCACTTCCAGGGCTGCATCCATGTTTTGAAACAACTCAATTGATATTCCATCAATTACTGGAGCCTTGTTTTTTGCCAATGGCTTCACTGAAGCTTGGACATCTTCTTTCAGTATCATAGGTTCCTGATCATATGCTACCTCCTGAAGTAGTCGAATGTCAACTAATTCTTTTTAGTACAGTGACTCTCTGTATTCCTTCCATCTTCTTTTGATGCTTCCTACATCATTTAGTATTTTCCCACAGAATCTTTCACTATTGCAACTCAAGGCTTAAATTTTTTTTTCAGTTCTTTCTGCGTGAGAAATGCTGAGCGTGTTCTTCACTTTTGGTTTTCTATCTCCAGGTCTTTGCATATGTCATTATAATACTTTGTCTTCTCGAGTCGCCCTTTGAAATCTTCTGCTCAGCTCTTTTACTTCATCATTTCTTCCTTTCACTTTAGCTATTCGACATTTAAGAGCAAGTTTCAGAGTCTCTTCTGAAATCCTTTTTGGTCTTTTCTTTCTTTCCTGTCTTTTTAATGACCTCTTGCTTTCTTCATGTATGATGTCCTTGATGTCATTGCACAACTCGTGTAGTCTTCGGTCATTAGTGTTCAATGCATCAAATCTATTCTTGAAATGACCTCTAAATTCAGGTAGGGTATACTCAAGGTTGTACTTTGGCTCTCGTGGGCTTGTTTTAATTTTCTTCAACTTTATCTTGCATACGAGCAATTGAAGATCTGTTCTGCAGTCGGCCCCTGGCTTTGTTCTGACTGTTGCTATTGAGCTTTTCCATCATCTCTTTCCACAGATGTAGTCAATTTGACTCCTGTGTCTTCCACTTGACGAGGTCCACATGTATACTTGCCACTTACATTGTTGAAAAAAGGTATTTGCAATGATGAAGTCGTTGGTCTTGCAAAATTCTATCATTCGATCTCCAGAGTCGTTTCTATCACCAAGGCCATATTTTCCGACTATCAATCCTTCTTTGTTTCCAGCTTTTGCATTCTAATCACTAGTAATTATAATGCATCTTGATTGCATGTTTGATTAATTTCAGACTGGAAAAGTTGGTAAAAATCTTCAATTTCTTCAACTTTGGCCTTAGTGGTTGGTGCTAAATTTGAATAACAGCCGTATTAACTGTACTTCCTTGTACTTGAGGGGAACTACTGACTAGGTGTCTGGTAATCTCCCTTTGACAATTATTCAAGTATGTCTGTTGTTTTCATATCTTACACTCTTCTTACTAATTTGGTGAGAACAGCATTGTTTTCTCTTGTACCATGGAAAATTAAAGTGGCCAATTAGTCATTGAAGATGAGAAAAGCACTAGATTAGGAGGAAAATTAAGAGTTTATGAAACCTACTTAAGCAATTTTTTAATTAGCGCATCTTAATAAAGAGCACTGAGAAAAAAATTGCAAAACAACATAATAGCAAGAATTCACTCATTCATTCATCCAATCATTCATCTGTCTAATCAATTAACAAGTACTTATTATTATGTTCCAAGCAATTTTAAGTTTTTAAGACCACAGGCACTATGCAATGAAGTAGAAGGTAGAACAGAAGCACTAAACACATTATTGGGCCAATTAACTGGGATGTCTCATGAAACCATGAACCTAAACCTCCAAACCAAGTAACCAAACCCCATGAGGTGCCAAAACTTGTTACTGTGTATACCTTTTTATACATATGAAGGCTTTATTTTTCAAGTTTGAGTATTATAGATTACCATTGTTGGTCTCCTTTGATGTGACCACGTAACCCAGTCCTTTTGGACTATAATTTTGAATTGAGTTCAAATTTTGGAAATACAAGGATTTAATTTTGAAGTCAAATCCTGTGAAAGGTGTCATCACAAGAAATAACACTCTTTGTAACTCCACATAGAATTGCTATGCTGGTGGAAGAAAATCATAGTGGCTGCTTGTCACCCATCTTAAATACCTTAAGTGAAATTGATTTAAATGCAATATGATGTTCCATGTAATAAAATAAGAGGTTTGGAATATTTTTCCTTTGCCATCATTTATTACTTTATTTCCCCCTTCAAAAGTTTCTTGTTTTTTGTTTTCTTATACGTATATATATATTTAATATTCAAATTCTGGAATCTGTAATTACAATCAAGAGATTGTTAGAGTTGAAAGATTTGTGGTGGCTTAAAATTTACTAGCACTTTAATCAATAATATGCAGTTGATTTGCACAGAAAGGTAACATTGTGCTGTATTAAAGTTACAGATGTTGATAAAAGGAAATGTTAATGGCAGAATTGAAACCACTACACCCACTCCTCACTTGTCACAGTTTCCAAAGACCAGGACACTATGCGACAATCTGGGTAATCCTCTCAGAGGCTGCCCGGTGAGGCTGCTCCCTCTCCGTAGCCGCTATGCAGAGAAGTTCTCTTGTCCCTGCACCCTTGACTTAACTTTGGGCACGCGGGCAGGTCAGCTTGCGCAATTTCAAACCACAAGCAGAGCTGATTGGGTCAGGATTTGCAGCCAGAAGGCGATCAGCCTAACCCCAACCCTCTGGGAGTTCTTCCTCTCCAGGGAAATGCCCACCCACCTGGACTGCAGCTCCCTGGCTTTAGCGCCCCAAGCACACAAATGGCAGTGGATTTCAGGGTCTGCAGTGAAGTGACTGCTTCAAGTCCTGTCTGTGCCTCTGTGCTGCTTTCTAGTAGACTCAGGACCCTCAATCTCGCTCTGAGAGGGTGGGGCAGCCACCAGCCTGCTGCCAGGCCAGATTCAGTGAGGCCAAAAAGCACACATGAAGGGTAATGGCCCGAAGCCCCATTGTCCGCCCCCCCCCTTTTTTTTAACTTTATTTGCATCCAAGACTGGGGCAAGGGGTGGTATGGGAGGGATCAAGGACTTGGGGCTCATGAGGGAGGCACTCTCTCATTCAAAATCCATGGGTCCTTACTTGGCTTCAAGGTGATTTAAGTAGGGTTTTTACTATTGTCATAAATAGGAAATGTCCGATAACAAGATAGTGATGGAGTAGGTGTATTATTTAGGTTTTTTTTTTTTCCTTAATAGACACTGTGGTAATTAATCATTAACATACTACCATAATGTAATATTTAGATAGCTTCCAAAAATTACAACAGAGTCCATTAGAGTATCATTAAATTTTATTAGCTAGACCAAAAACCCAAAACCAATGCCATCGAGTCGATTCTGACACATAGCGATCCTACAGGACGGAGTAGAACTGCCCCACAGGGTTTCCAAGGAACTGCTGGTGGATTCAAACTGCCGACATTTTGATTAGCAGCCAAGATCTTAATCACTGCACCATCAGGGCTTCTTATTATCTAGAAGTAGAGGTTAAAGAGGAAAATAAGAAATTGGATACATATTGGTGAAGAAGTATAATCCATACAATTTTCTCATGGCAGATTCATCTATAGTTCAGTTTCAATAGCTTCAGCTTTTTGGCTTCAACATTTTTCACCTTCTGCCCCTCCAAGCTTCCTTGCCCTTCAGTCGATTTCCAACTCATAGCTACCCTGTAGGACAGAGTAGAACTGCCCCATAGAGTTTCCAAGGTTGTAATCTTTCCTAAAGTAGACTACCACATCTTTCTTCTGTAGAGCGGCTGGTGGGTTCAAATCCCCAAATTTTAGTTAACAGCTGAGCACTTAACCACTGCGCCAGTACCCAATGCTTATAAGTTGAATTTGTTTGTCTGCTAAATTTGTCTTCTCAGGATTCCCTTTCTCCTAAGCCAGATTCCTACTCACATATTTTTTGGTTGACTCTTGCTCAATCAGGACAGAGTGATGTAGAAAATTTTATATTTTCTGCCTTTTCTTCCTCATTATGACAACTCTCATCTCTCCCAGATTATCTAAGCCCTTTAGGTTTAAAGGATCCATTTCCCCTCCAAAGAGTCTTTCCAGTATAAGCTTTCTCTTTGATAATGGCATGGAAGATTCTATTCCCAGCCCATGCATTTTATGCACAGAGAACAGGAAGGCCAGATGATTTGGATACAGGAACTTTTCTACTGCTCCCCTAATCAGTAACATATGCCTGAGCCATGCATATATGAACCTCACTCTGAACTCCAGTTACTCTTTTCTGTCATTCAGGAAGACTTTTAGATGTTAATAAACTCCTTTCTCTAGCTCTCCTCTTTGGGAGGATAGGTGAAAGGGAGGGGAAAGAGAGGTACATTTCAATCTCTGGGGAGGGAGAGGGGCTGGGCCAGGAATCATTTTAGTCCCTTCCTGCATCCCTGGTTTAAAACAGAAGGCTGAGTTTCAGATTTTCCATCTGGCCAGTGGCTCAAAATTGGTTTCTAGAGCTCTGATACTGTCAGTTGCCCTCAGGGCATCCCTTACTTTCTTGTTTGCCTTTAACTCTCAGATTCATGATCTACTTTCTTTTTTCATTGCTTACATTTATTTTTATGTTTAAAATTGGTGACTATGCTTCCCGTCTGTGAATCTAGAAATGCACTAAAAGTCTTTGCAAGGAAGGTTAACCCCCTGCCATAGTTTCTTAACAGCCTTTAGCCATATCTCCCTTTCATTTATTTTACACACACACAATGAACACTTAGACTGTGGCTAACATATTTGATATTTTGGGCCACGTTTGCAATGATGTGAATTGTTGCTTTAGTTGTGGTTATCAGTATCAATTTGTAAGATGTTGAGATGATTTGATCTGCATGTATGAAGGGAAACTGACATCCTCAATGTATCTCCAACTCAAGAGATCTGTGGGAACTTAACAAAAGTAAACTGAAACTGTAAAATCTATTTAAAGAAGTAAGCACACACTGGGTCTCTGTTTTTATTCACAACAATCGGTGTCCCTTAGGCTAAACTTCCTAAACCTGTTATCATAATAATGGTTGTAGGTCTACAGTGGACCTTAAGAGCTTGTGTAGTGAATCTAGCAGGAAAGAAGAGCTCTTCACTACTAAGGGTGTATGTGACAGCTCTTTGTCCTCTTTCAGCTGGGGGATTTTCTCTTCACTTTGCCACAGGACAATAGCACTACTACGAAGAAGTGGTGGTGTTTTTATTTTCCAACCTCATTTCCTCTGTCCTTAGCTACTTTATTTCCACCTGACAGTCAAACAGGAGAAAAAGGAAGTCACCATCAAAGGGGCAGACAAGGAAAAGAAAGACTAATGTTACCCTAAAGCACTACCGTGAACACAAAGAAAGCATAATTCCATGTTATGGGTATAACCTAGAATGACACACTGGTATGAATTACCTCTTTGAGTTTTTGACAGAGGAGAACAAAACGTGGCTAATGAAGTCACGAGAGGCTTTGGGGGTTCAACTTTTGAAACTCTTAATATTCTGACAGTGTTAGAACAGGTCAGTCTTACCGTTTCACCCACAGTGTGGAACATGCCTGTGAACTCAAAGTCAAATTAGACATTTGAGAAATTGTAGACCCAAGAGAATTGTGACACCCTTATCATAACTTCCCTATCTGAATGTGTATTTGGTTTTCCTGTAATTTTAGAATTCTCAGATTTTTGTGCAGTCAACTATTGGTGTTATGTTACTGTTTCTTATTATATACAGCTTTTGACTCTTCTAAACATGAGAAATATAAATACTTCTTGGCTGAAAGAGAAAATTAAAACCGAATTTGCAAAATATTATGTAAACTCCCTAAAGCTTTGTCATTGTCCTGTGAACTCAGAGCACAGATTTTGTTGCAATACTAACAGTAGTCTACATAGGTTCACAGATTTTCTTCAGTGGGCTCTTCAGCCCAGTCCACTGTTGTCCAGTGGATTCAGGCTCTTCTACAATGGGACCAAAATCAGTTTGTGCCCACGGCTGATATTGAAAGATAGAGAAGGCTTAGTCCTTTACATCGTGCTGTTTGGAGGAAAATATAAAGATATTTCCCTTAAAATGTCTTCCAGCATTTTATCAATATCTTAAATACCAACATGGAATTAGCACAATATAAAATTTTAAAATAATTATTAGATAATAATTATTTTAAATTATTATTATAGAAATAGAGATCTTGAGTGTTAAAACTGGTTTCTCATACTGGATTTTAAAACTAATAAGGTAAGCAGGATTTGTTATTGCTGTCATCTTATCAGAGAGGCAAGCGAATGTTCAAGTTTTCACAGCTAGTAAGAGAAAACTGCACAGATACTAGACCATATGACTCGCAAAACTCTTCCTCCTGTATTCAAAATTAATGGGTTTGGGGGTTTAAGTCATTTCTCTGTGTGAAAGTGCAAATAAATCTGAAAAGAGTAAACCCTAAATACATTAACGACATAAATGGTCTTGATATATTTTTTTCAACTAAGCAACTAGCTGAAATAAATTAAATGCAAGAGTGGAATACATGGCAAATGATGCTGAAGAATTAAAATGGAGAGGAGAGATCCAGAACACTAATATGCTTATCATCTCTTTCGGTTGCAAATGATAGAAGTTAACTAAAGTTAGCTCAAAGTTACTGGGGAAAATCACAGAGTAGACAGAAAAGATAAAAAAAGCAAATACATGAAAGGATAGGAACCAGGACAGTTCTGAGACCATAATAACGGAAACTAGAGAGCCAAACACTTAGGATTCTGGATCTCTGCTTGATGTCTGTTTTTCTTTTCATATATGCTTAATTCCCTCTTACTGCAGGCAAAATTCTTTACACTTTAAGGGACGTGGGCACCTGTAGCTTCAGTTTTGCATCCTCAGAGCTTTCTTACCAGCAGTTCTAATTCAAAAACTCTAGGCAAAGCCTTGATTAGCTGTCCTGCTCACTTCTTGGTCTAATCATAATATTCAGCTGTTGTTGTTAGGTGCCATCAAATTGGTTCCAACTCATAGTGACCCTATGTACAACAGAACAAAACACCACCTGGTCCTACACCATCCTCATAGTCATTGTTATGCTTGAACACATTGTTGTAGCTGCTGTCTCAATCTGACTTGCTGAGGGTCTTCCTCTTTTTCACTTTACCAAGCAGGATGTCCTTCCTCAGGGACTGGTTCTTCCTGATAACATGTCCAAAGTATGTGAGATGAAGTCTCACCATCCTTGCTTCTGGCTGTACTTCTTCCAAGACAGATTTGTTCTTCTTTTGACAGTCCATGGTATATTCAATATTCTTCGCCAACATCATAATTCAAAGGCATCAGCTCTTCTTCCTGATGCTTTGTCCAGCTTTTGCATGCATATGAGGCCATTGAATACACCATGGCTTGGGTCAGGCGCATCTTAGTCCTTAAAGTGACATCTTTGCTTTGTAACTCTTTAGAAAGGCCTTTTGCAGCAGATTTGCCCAATGCAATGTGTCCTTTGATTTCTTGACTGCTACTTCCATGGGCATTGATTATGGATCCAAGTAAAATGAAATCCTTAACCACTTCAGTATTTTATCCATTTATCATGATGTTGCTTATTGGTCCAGTTGTGAGGATTTTTGTTTTCTTTATGTTGAGGTGTAATCCCTACTGAAGGCTGTGGTGTTTGATTTTCATCAGTGTTTCAAGTTCTTTTCACTTTCAGTAAGCAAGGTCTTGTCATCTGCATATTGCAGGTTGTTAGTGTGTCTTCCTCCAATCCTGATAATATTCAGTGGTAAAGTAAAAACATTTGGTCAAGCTTGGCTCAGGTGCTTGCTGTTAGAACAAGTGGTTTTCGTATAAAGTAACTCAGTTCCATTTGCCCTACATAACTCGAGTAGGTGGTACAGGTAGCACAGGCTTTGTCTCAGAGAAGCTTCCTGTAAATGAAGCAACAACTCTCGTACAAATGGGCACACTGCACAATGAAGGCAGGCTTGAACACGTGATATAAATTGTCCTGGACATTTAGGAATCAGTACGCGGGCCATCATGGACACCTACAGGACTGTAGAGAACCTAGAGAAAACACAGGTAACGGTAAAAAAAAATAGTGACAATTCAAGATAAATTCACTACTTATATACTCATTTGAAGTGATTTGGAGGAATTAGCACAAAAGTAGAACAACAGAGTAGTCTTAGTGAAAAGAGACTTGGAAATGTTAAGGCCCTATAGGAGTTTCTGAATGGAAGAAGGGCTTTTTCAAATTTTATAGATCATTACAGGTAGAGATTACAATGAGGAAGTTCAGATGAGAAAAAAAGGAAACAGATAAATATGCTAGAACTAAATATAGAAAGGAACCATAAACTAGGAGATAAGGTCGGGAACTATCACACTAAAATAGCAAGTCCTTTCTCTCTTCCATCAGAATGTCATGGTAAAAAGACCTTTGCTTTGGATTCACAGAGACCTAGATTCAAATCACAACTATGTCGATACCTAGTTGTTTGGTGCTAGAAAAATGTTTAATCTATGACTCTGTTTTCTCATTTTAGGAAGTAATCCCAGTTTATAGATTTGTTATTGTTTGTTTTGGTAAGGATTAAAACTAGTATATCCTCCATTATAAGAGCTATTCTTCTACGAGTTCTTGATACATGACAGAGGTATCACTGGAGATGAATGGGGAAACAATCGGGTGTCTAAAAAAAAAAGAAAGAAAAGAAATTGGACACTGACCTTACACCGTATACAAAACACAATTCCAGATAGCTTAAAGCCCTACAAGTGAAAGGCAGAACAAAACCAAAAAGCTTCAAAGATAATACAGGGTAAATATTTTCATGACATTGAGGGTAAAGAAAGAATTCTCAAACAAGATACAAAAAGAATTAACCATAACACAATATTTGGAGAAATTCCATTACATTCAATTTAACAGCTTATGTTTATTAAAAGATGAGATAATTCAACACATCCACCAAATAGACGAATATTAAATGGTTGGACCATAATACATGCTGCTGTGGATGTGAAGCAATGGGAACTCTCATGCATTCTTGGTGGAAGCCTAAATTGCTAAACCACTTTGGAAACAGTTTGCGTCATCTGACAAAGATAAAGCTATGCCTATCCTATAACACGTAGTTTTACTCATTGGTTTATACTCTGAGGAAACTTAGGCAAATATTCATCAAGATATATGTGCAAGAATGTTTTGAATGGCATTTTTCATAATAGCTAAAAAAAAAAATCCAAATGTCTGTAAATGGATAAATAACTTGTAAAATATACAAAAATGAAAATGAGCCCATTATTCCTACACGCAAAAACATGAACGAATCCTATAAACAAAATGTTGAGCATAAGAAGTCATACACAAAAGAATACAAATGGTATAACTTAATTCATAAACATTTCCAGAACAAGCAAAGCTAAGCTGTTTTATTTAGGGATATGTACATAGATAGTAAAAACTGAAAGAAGAACAAAGAAATTATCTCAAAATCAGGATCAGACACACGGGTTCTAGGATGCTTATGATATAATTTTTCTTTATTATTAGTGAATAATCTGGCTTGCAATTATCTTGTTTTATTTACTGAAAAAACCTCAAGGTGATATTTTATATGATTTTAGATTAGGGAACATGCAATATTAAGGTGCTTCTATTATCAGCATTCATATCTGTATTATATATTCCTTATTTTCCCTTCCATATGCACTTTCCACCCTCAGCCAGCCTGTTCTGGGTCCTGGAAGGCTGCACTTTTTGGAGCAGTAAGAACCTCCCCTGCCCTCCAGCTTCTGGTGTATTTGATCAATTAGAGGTACCAGCAGGAATGAGGGTGAGGTCAAGATATTTATTCCTGTCTTTTCTATAACCACAAGCTCCTAACAGGTAGTCCTATCCTACAGCTATGTCTACTCCTTCTTCTGGTAAACAGCTATTCCTTCCCCTTGATACTGTGAATAATGGTACATTCTATTTGTAGCTTTAGGGTACTGTGTTATCCTTACTAGTTTACTAGTTTTCCTACTATTTTTTTTTTGTAATAATCCTCCATTATAAATAGACGCTCCACTGACCTCTGCTTACTGTATTTGAATGTGGCATCTCCTTCCTGATGATAAGTTTCCTGATACAATACTCTTTTCCTTTTCCATTGTCCAATCAATCCCACCCAGAAAAAAATGTTTCTAACGACTTTAGCTGAAATTCTGAATTCTAATAACACACATTGTTAATGCCTTATGATTGAGCAACCCGACAGTTCCTCTATCAATTTTTATGCTATTCACAATATCACACAAATCTTGGGAGCAGGACCATCTCATGCGTCTACTCTCACAGCATTTGGCAGAGAGCTAAATAGTACATGATATGAAAGCTCAGCCGTCACTTGCTAGCTGATTAATCAATTATGTTTGACCCGTTATGGTTTGCTTTGGCATTTGGAAGGAGCTCTGGTGGTGCGGTGGTTAAGCACTCAGCTGCTAACTGATAGGTCAGCGGTTCAAACCCACCAGTTGTTTCATGGGAGAAAGGTGTGGCAATCTGCTTCCGTAAAGATTTACAGCCTTGGAAACCCTATGGGGCAGTTCTACTCTATTCTATAGTTTGCTATGAGTTGGAATTGACTCAATGGCAGTGGGTTTGGCTTGGTTTTTGACAATTAAGGCACATGCTTTTCATGAATAAGAGAGTTTTCCCCAAGTCTATCATTTAATAAGCGACTCTTAAAATTTTCCTTTGTGATCCTCTCATTTGTATTATTATATGTTGATGTTTATGTATTGTAACAGAACAATACAATGAAACATCTTTTATATGCTAATATAATAGGAAAATAATTAAATTTTTGCCATAGGAAACTTGAGGATTATAACTGTTTATCCTTTATATATCCTTTGTAAATGAATATTGTTACCATTATTTTATCAGGATATAATCAGTCCACATCAAGTCTCACAAGCCCAAATAGTATCCAGTACTGTAACAGATTAGAAATAGGTTTTATTTTTACTGTATTGAGTATTGAACAAAATTGCATGTTGGGACTTCTAAATGAACTTTTAAAGTTACTTTAATAAGGCAGAATTGCTGCCAATCCAATCCCCAAGGCAATGTTACTTAGTAGCTCTTTGTGTTTTAGTTTCTGTTTTCAGCAATGCTATACTACTGTTGGCATTTTACTAGACACAGTTCTCATTTGCTCAATAGGACTTCTTTTCTGTATTAGGAAAATCTAACACTGACAAAGAAATACAGTCTGCAAGCCAATGACTACCTGCTAGATATAAATATTGCTATGATTTGTGTTTATGATATATGTATTTGATTTTGTTTCTATCTTTCAGTCAGATTATAAACTGGATGACAATGTATACATCTTCAAAGTTTTTTTAAGTTTCTTTTGAACAGTTGTGAAAGTAATGATTTGAGAAAGATAATATTAATCGTGATTTTTTGCTGTAACCACAATCTCATTTTCCATCTCTTTCTTTCTCTACCTTATTTGATTCCAAATTGTCTCCCCTGGCAATACACTTCTTTGAGGATTCTCCATATAAAATTTACATTGGTACAACTGATTATAGAGAAAAATAAGGATTTTGATGTGTTCATATACATTTGAGTGAGAATTTAAAAAATACTATAAGAACAATTTGAGGAAAACTAAAAGGACAGGAATTAGCCATAGCCTATCTTCTGAAATTATGTGAACTCTGCTTATAAAATACCACCAACCTTCATTGTAATGTATTCAGAATTTTTACACATTTTTTTTTTTTTAGGTTCTAATTTCATTTTGAAACAGAGAATTCACCACTGCAAAAAAAAAAAAAAAAAAATTATAGTGGAGGAAGAAATGTTACATTCTTCCAATCAAAGAACATTAGAATTCTCTGAGATAGGAGTAGCCTAGAGGGACCCACTGAACACCACAGGGAACTCATGCACTTCCTATTGGTGGTCAGATGTTGAACTTTTAAATTGGTCTACATGTCTCAGAATCTGGGCTGGAATGAAAGATGTGAGAACAAGGCAGAACATTGCCAAATAATGTAGCTTTATAATCTGTCAAAATCTGGCATTCTCTTTTACAATACTTTCAAGGTGAGGCACCAAAAATCAAACCCGTTGCAACCCTATAGGACAGAGTAGAACTACCCCATAGGGTTTCTAAGGCTGTAAATCCCTACGGAAGCAGACTGCCACACCTTTCTCCAGCAGAGCAGCTGGTGGATTTAAACTGCCAACTTTTCGTTAGCAGCCAAGTGCTTAACAACTGTGTCACCACAGATTGTTACAATTAGATGCTATTAGTAATCTGAAGGACCTAGTAATGGATACTTCCAAATGGGAATTTAAGAGAAAAAAGGGCAAAGTCAAGCCTCCAAAATAAAAAGAAATGCTCACATACTTATCTAGGAGTCAGGAAGCTTGATTTCCTTTGCCTCGTTTCTTTTTTTCACTTTTTTTTTTTTTGAAGACAGTTTACTGTTAAATGCCTTTTTGCTTTAGCATGTTAATAGCAGACATTGTATCTGGCATATGTTTCATGGAGATTTTGCATAGAATAATTAAGAAATGTGAAATAAATTTATTTCTTTGAAGAACAGAGCTGTATTAGCATAAAGATTTATTTATTTTATTTATTTTTTACCTGATTGGTTGCCCATATTTAGCAAGATCATGAAAGGCAGATTTATTAGGTTGAATATGAAGATCAACTTTCTCCACTTTAAAAAGAATGCTAAATATTTCTATTGACAGTCTTTTAAAATAGTATTATACTCTTTCCTAAATATTTCAATGAACAAATTTACAAGGATGTGTGTGTGAATTCTTATTCCTATTTGGTATTGAAATATAGTAGTTATCTATTGCTATCTAGCAAACCACCCTAGTTTGTTTGTTTAGCTGGTGATTCTCCAGGTCAGCTAGCAATCTGGACTATATTCATTTGGAAGATTTGTTCTGGTCTTATCTGGGACCTCTCAAGTATTTGCTGCCATCTGCGAGGTTATTTAGGCAGTTCTGCTTTGAGGGGTTACCTGGCTGTTGGCTGGGTCATCTCTACAAGGTCTCTCATCATCCAGCAGGCTAATCTGCTCTTCCTTTTACAGTAGCTAGGCAGGTTTCCAAAAAGGTAAACAAACATACCACTCCTCTTGAGAGGTAGGCTCAGAATTGGCACATTGACACTCTCACCACATTCTATTGGTCAAGAAAATATTTAAGGGGTTGGAACATATTCTGTCTCTTAATGAGAAAGGCTACAATGGTACATTCCAAGGGTAAAGATAGTGCGTGTGGGGGAATAACTGAAGCCAGTTTTGCTATCAATCTAACATACTATATGATGGCAGAGTTAAGGCCTTCAAAAAATCAATTAATTCTTTTTTATTGTAATGTGGAGATGGGAGAATACCCAAATCCTCTCTTTTCTGGATACGCAACTAGATTCAATATCCCAGCCTTCCTTGATGTTAGGTATGATAATGAGACTGAGTTCTAGCTAAGAGAACGTAAGCAAAAATTCTGTGTGCTGTGTTTAAGCCTTGACCATAGAAATCTTCCATATGTGACTATCCATTTTTTTTTTCCATCTGGCACAGAATAGAATGACTCTGGATCCTAGTTTAGAAGAGGGCAGAGCTAACATATGGACAAAGCCTAGGATCCAAATGACTGTATAGAGGCCCACCTACCAATTAGGAGTCATGAATGAGTAAGAAATAAGTTTCTATGTGTTAATCCATTGACATTTGAGAACTGATCTTTACAGCAGCTAACATTACATATCCTACCATACATAATTTTGTTTTACCCAAATATTGATAACCAGAATTCGTTCTTTATTGGCCTCAGTTTTAAACGGTTCTTTTAATATCTATGAAACTACTTAAGGAGTTAATATTGGAATACCCTACAGATATTAGTGTTAAAACAATTAGCTAGATTTGAAAACCCTAAAGATGTTAGGGTTAAAACAATTAGTAATGCAGTTTATTAAACTTACATTATTTCCATATACTAGAGCTGATGAGAGATTTTATTTTTATTTATAATTTTGATTTATTTTGACTTAATTAATTGCCTTCTTTGCAGCTTTGTTTCTCCATTACTTACTGGTCATAAATGAAATATAAATGTGCTCTAAATTATTGGTCCTCATGTTTTTTTTCTTGTGTACAGATCATATTAGAGGAGGAAAAGCCCCAAAAGAATGCATACTCTACATGTTTCTGCTTTCCATAGGGGGAAAAAATCCTCAACAGATAAACGGAAGCCATTGATGAAATACCAACGAAGTATTACATTTATTTAATAAATTTCACAATTAAAATATTAACTTATTCTCTTAAAAATTACAAACATAATCATTTTAGAAGTATTCATGGTGAAAGTCTGGTTCACAGACCACTGAGAGAGCATAGAGAGAATATGAGGAACTCTGACATTAAGAACTTCTTTCAATTATAACCTAGAAATAAAAGATAATAATAATAATGACAGCAATGATGATCTCTTTGGGGGTTTACAATATATAAACGAGTTCACAAAGATTATTTAAGTTTCTGTGTCCCTGTAAATATTTAATCTATGTGTTGGAGGTTGACTTAAGGATTCTCTATCTTTATGTATTTTATATATAAATGAGCTTAAATATCAAATACGTTTCTTTTTCAAAAGTGAAAATGACAACAGAGTTAACTCCTCTTGAAAACTGAGTCTAAAATCACCCATTTGAAAAAAAAAAAAAAAGAAAGAATCTGGTTATTTCACATAACTTGTCCATAGTTGTTATTGTTCTTAGGTGCCATCGAGTTGATTTTGACTCATAGCAACCGATGTGATAGAATAGAACTGCCCCATAGGGTTTTCTAGGCTGTACTCTTTATAGGAGCAGATCACCAGGTCTTTCTCCTGTAGAGCCGCTAGGTGGGTTCCAATCACCAACCATTTGGTTAGCAACCAAGTGCTTAATCATTGCCCCACCAGGACTCCTTTTATCTATAGTCTTTATTGTTGTGTGGTGTCGAGTTCATTTTGACTCATAGCAACTCTATACGACAGAATAGAACGATCCCATAGGGTTGCCTAAGCTGTATTTTTTACAGGAGCAAATCTCCAGGTCTTTTCTCCTATGGAGCTGTTGGTGGGTTTGAAATGCCAACATTCTGGTTAGCAGCAGAGCATTTCACCATTGTGTCACCATGGCTTCTTTTTGTCTACAGTATCATATATTTATTCGACATAAAAATAAAAACACCAGACATTAATGCCTATTATTTGTGAAAAGGTTAATCAGTCTATCCATGGAGCACTTTTATAATTTTCCAGTGCATTCCTTTCCATAGAAAGCATTATATCCACTGGCTATTTCTAATAGATGACCAATGTATTCATTAAAAATAAATTCAGTAGATAAATTGCAAATATACTTTAATGTCTTTACATCCTTCAAATATAATTACCATCATATAGGGACTACATTTCAGAATTTCATTATATTATATCTAAATAGCCTGAAGTATATTTTATGTCATAACCTTTGGATCTTGGTTTCTCCCCACATTCTGACTAAGGATAATGTGTAATGTTTTGTGACAATGAACTTTAGTGTGGAAGTTTTCCTGGTATTCCAAATTTGAAACAGGTGGTTTCTTCTCTCTTCATTAACAGTTAACCATGTTTTTTTTAAATAAACTTCCAATTTTAGAATAGTTTGTTTTTTTTTTAAATTTTAGAATAGTTTTTGATTTTTAGAAAAATTACAAAGATAGTAGAGAGTTTTCAAATACCTCACAATCTTATTTGTAAAATCTTACATTGATATAGTACATTTGTCACTATACAAATTAAGGAACCAATATTGATGCATCCTTACTAACTAAATTCCATACTTAACCCAGAGTTCCACAGTTTTTACCTAATACCTTTTTTCCATTCCTGGATCCCATCCAGAATTCCATATTACATTTAGTCATCATGTCTCCATAGGCTCCTCTTGGCTGTAACAGTTTCTCAGACTTTCATTGCTTTTGATGACCTTGACAGTTTGGGGCTTATCAGTCAGGCATTTTGTAGCTAAACTGAAAGGCAGAAATGATGAGGTAAAAGAGCTGAACAGAAAATTTCAAAGGGTGCCTTGAGAAGACAAAGTAAAGTATTAGAATGACATGTGCAAAGACCTGGAGTCAGAAAACCAAAAGGGAAGAACACACTCGGCATTTGTTGAGCTGAAAGAACTGAAGAAAAATTCAAGCCTCCAGTTGCAATTCTGAAGGATTCTATGGCAAAATAATAAAAGACACCGGAAGCATCGAAAGAAGATGGAAGAAATACAGAGCACTTTACCAAAAAGAACTGGTCAACATTCAACCATTTCAAGAGGTAGCATATGATCAGGAACTGATGGTACTGAAGAAAGAAGTCCAGGCTTCCCTTTTTTTGCATTGGCAAAAAACAAGGCTCCAGGAATTGACTGAGTACCAACTGAGATGTTTCAACAAATGAGTGCAGCACTGGAAGTGCCCACACATTTACGTCAAGAAATTTGGAAGACAGTTATCTGGCCGACCCACTGGAAGAGATCAATATTGATGCCTATTCCAAAGAAAGGTGTTCTAATCAAATGTGGAAATTATCAAACAATATCATTAATATTACATGTAAGTAAAATTTTGCTGAAGATCATTCAAAAGTGGCTGCAGCAATACATTGACAGGGAACTGCCAGAAATTGAAGCTGGATTCAGTAGAGGACGTGGACCAAGAGATATCATTGCTGATGTCAGACGGATCCTGGCTGAAAGCAGAGAATATCAGAAAGATGTTTGTGTGCGTTTTATTGACTATGCAAAGGCATTCCACTGTGTGGATCATAATGAATTATAGATAACATTGCAAAGAACAGGAATTCCAGAACACTTAATTGTGCTCATGAGGAACCTGTACATAGATCAAGAG
>NW_004444147.1:357647-393529 GCF_000243295.1 Trichechus manatus latirostris | reverse complement strand
GATCATAATGAATTATAGATAACATTGCAAAGAACAGGAATTCCAGAACACTTAATTGTGCTCATGAGGAACCTGTACATAGATCAAGAGGCAGTTGTTCAAACAGAACAAGGGGATACTGTGTGGTTTCAAGTCAGGAAAGGCGTGCGTCAGGGTTGTATTCTTTCACCATACTTATTTAATCTGTATGCTGAGCAAATAATGCAAGAAACTGGACTATATAAAGAAGAACGGGGCATCAGGACTGGAGGAAGAATCATTAACAACCTTCATTATGCAGATGAAACAATCTTGCTTACTGAAAGTGAAGACGATTTGAAGCACTTACTAATGAAGATCAAAGACCACAGCCTTCAGTATGGATTACACCTTAACATAAAGAAAACAAAATCCCTCCCAACTAGACCAATAAGCAACATCATGATAAAGAGAGAAAAGATTGAAATTGTCAAGGCTTTCATTTTACTTGGATCCACAATCAGCGCCCGTGGAAGCATCAGTCAAGAAATCAAAGAACGCATTGCATTGTGCAAATCTGCTGCAAAAGACCTCTTTTAAGTGTTAAAAAGTAAATCTTTCACCTTGAAGACTAAGGTGCATCTGACTCAACCCAAGTTTTCAATCACCTCATATGCATGTGAAAGCTGGACAGTGAATAAGGAAGACCCAAGAAGAATTTATGCCTTTCAATTTTGGTGTTGGAGAAGAATATAGAATATACCACGGACTGTCAAAAGAATGAACAAATCTGTCTTGGAAGATGTACAGCCAGAATGCTTCTTAAAAGCAAGGATGGTGAGACTTCGTCTCACATACTTTGGACATGTTATCAGGAGGGATCTGTCCCTGGAGAAGGACATCACACTTGGTAAAGTAGAGGGCCAGCAAAAAAGAGGAAGACCCTTACGAGATGGATTGAAATAGTGGCAGCAACAACGGGCTCAAGCATAACAATGATTTTGACGATGGCGCGGGACCAGGAAGTGTTTCATTCTGTTATACATGGGGTAGGTATGAGTCAGAACCAACTCGAGGGCACCTAACAACAACATCATTGCCTTGCAACTTCTTTTATACTTCTCTGATTTGAATGTAGTTTTTTTCACAATATAAGAAGTTCATTTTTTGACAAGTATACTTTTTTTCTCCCCAGATACTGATCATTTCAAATATCCTAGTTAAACTCTCACTAAATTACTTTTCCACCAGCTGTATGTCAGTTTGTCTTCCTGTGGTGGCTTGTATGTTACTATGATGCTGGAAACTATGCCACCAGGATTTTAAACACCTGCATGGTCATCCATGGTGAACAGGTTTCTGTGGAGCTTCCAGACTAAAACTGACTGGGAAGAAACTCATGACCTGCTCCTGAAAATTAGCCAGTGGAAACCCTATGGATCATGATAGAATATTGTCATAAATAGCATCGGAAGATGAGTCCCCTAAATTGGAAAGCACTAAAAATACACAGTGGCTGCAGCACTGGAATATACCAATGGTCATGAATATGTTCCCATGAGTCAGAGCTGATTCAAGGGCAATTAACAACAACAAATTATCTTCACTCTATTGGAAGGGAGGGCCTTAAATTTTTCATAAAAGCCCAATATAGACAATTCCTCTACTCACTAAAATATGATACTGTATAAGTTCAAGTATGCTAATGTACAAAAAGATGAAATGAATTTCCTATTTGGAAATATAACAAGCATAAATCAATGAAACAAGAAAAATAAGCTGAATACTTCAGGGCACAAATTTATTTCAGATTTACCCAGCAGTACTGTAATTCTATTGAGAAAAGTAAAGCTCAACTTTAAAGATATAGTTAATAGTTACAGCAAATTGAACTGAGAAAAAGAAAAAAAAAAAAGGCCAAATGAAGAGAAGAGAGGATGAAAAAAAAAAATCAGTAGTTATATTTGACTGTTTCTTCCTTTGTAGCAATGGTTCTCAAACCTCAGCAACTCTTGGAGATCTTGCTAAATATTCAGATCTGTGGCCTGAGTAAATGAACATCCTGACTAAGTTTTGATCAGGGCTGGGAATCTGCATTTTTTACAAACACCCCAGAGGATTCAGAGGGAGATGGTTCAAATACCACATTTAGCAAAACAAATCTACATAACCCAGGTATGAACTCTGATTAAATCCTGTAAATTACACAAAACGAATTTCTAGCTTTGAAAAGATAGAGTAAAAGGCATTCAGGAAACAAGTCTCCAACTAAATACCAATTTGCCAAAAATCCCGCAGTGAAAATACAAGAAACAATACAAAACAAAACAGAAAAAGAGCAAGAGAGCAAGAAAGAGAGAGAGAGAGATTTTTTTGACTCTTTTGCTTGAATAACAGGGTAAAACACCTTTTTCTCATCTTAGTGACTTCTGTCTAGGGCTAAATCCCATATAAATTGCAGTTGTACTGTAATTGATTTCATTCTTCACAAAACATCAAATCCTCTTGGGAAAAAACAAAGGAAAGTGAGATTAGCTAAGGAAACAGAAGAAATTCTATTTCAATGATTAAAATTTATGACTCAGGAATTAAGCAGGCTTGATGCTTTCCTGGATTTACAGCTTTTCATTTGCTACTGCCATTAGCTTTAACTGCTTCGGGAAAATTTAACAACAGAGCTATAGCATGGCTTACAACCATCAGGAGCTTCAAAGATTCAAGAGCATGCAAAACATTTCCTTGCAACTCTGCTTTAATAGGATTACATGGATAACTTCTTTGAATATTTATTCCCTCTACAAATCAGGTAGGATGCATTTTAATGACATATTTAAATGTTGTCATTCTATGGTTGAAGACAATGGCACCTAGGAACACGCACATTTTTGAAAAGAAATGAATCATAAGCTTTAAGACGTTTCTTGAAAATTGGAGCTAATTCCAATATGCATAGTGTCATCTTCATTCAAGAAACTGAAAAGCAGAATTTATGAAATGATAGTATTACAAATCAGTTCAGCAGAGAATTAGGAAAAATTGACATTAAACAAAATCACACAAGTATAAAGCTAAATTGGCCCCCTAATCGTTTACAATATTTGCTATGAAACTTTTTTTTTTTTGTTTTTTGCTTTTGACAGGACAGCTATGATACATAGTAGGATTGGTATCTCTCAGTTCTCATGTATAAAAAATAAACTGGAAATAATTAATGCAAATAATGAGACTGGAAACAAGATCCAAGGGCCTGTTTTGATAAATGTCAATTGCCTGAATTGTTCATGTTCTTAGAATTTATGCTAACTTTTGACAGGATTTCCTTAATGTCTTCCTGTTTAAACATATTTTAATCTAAAAATTATGATGATATGATCTGAATTTAGGCATTTTAAATGTGTGTGTATTTGCATGATTTTAAAGTCAGAGAACTGCTTCAAGTTTTTACAATCAGCCTGGAGGTGACCATAATGGAGTTATTAACTAATAAACAAAGTATAGTTGTTAATGTTAATCTGCATGTCTGGTTATCACTCTCCTGAAGGACATTTATTTAACATTGAGTTTCGAAGCTAACTGAAGTCATGGTAGTTTGATAAATATTGGAAATAAGGTTGTTACCATACCATTTATTCCTATTTCATTGATTTTGTAATGAAGAAATATCTAAAGTGTTCTCTTTGTAAATAGTCCATTTCTCATTACCTAATTCAACCGCAATACTTATGGAAAATTATCTATTTGAATAGCATCTCTAGTCCTTTATAACTAAAATCTTGTTCATAAATAGAACTGGAGCAACAATTATTCAGAAAGTAAAATGTAACGACAGAGTTGTTAGGAATAAAGACTAAAAATACTGAATAAACACAAAATAGTGAAAAAATGTTTATTTTTTCTTTTACTAAATGAGACTTTTACAGGAAACATTATTCATTTATTTAACCAAAGATTAAGCATTCACTTGTATTAGCCAGTTTTTCTGCTAAACAAACCACCTAAATTCTCAGTATCCTACAGTAAATATTTATTATTTGCCCTCATATGTGTTGATGACTACAGGTTATCTGTGACTGCTGTTGTTCTGCTTCACTCAGCTTAGCTTTGCTTAGCAAGTCTTCCATTTTAAGAACAGGCTGAAAGAGAAGACACTACTTGACACATGCTCACTATTCTGGCAGACAGAATTAGCAACAGATTTACCCAGACCCTACAATTGCATTTAAAACTTCTGTTCAGATGTGGTAAACGCCAAACCCACTTCCATTCCATTGATCAAAACATGTCACTACACAATCCCATTATCAATGTGATAGACACTGTAGTCCTGCAGTGGGAGTGGTGCAAGGGTGTGTTAATGCATATTTGCAAACGCTAATAAATCTATCGCATCAATGGAGGCTCTTTCACGTGGCTGTTGCCCTCAGGAAAATTTCAGTATAGAAGAGATGGCTTGCAATTATGGCAGATATATATTATTCAATGAAGCCTCTCTTTAGGTTCATCCTATCACACTATTTGTATTCTGGACATAGTCATTTAAAAAAAATTAAATATTTCTGTATCTGATTTCAAATAAGCTATATACTCTGTCAAATTAATTGCAAACACTTTCTGCTGCTGATTCAGATTGTATTTTTATAAATTATTCCAGTTCTATACATGGAAGACAACCCAAATTTAGAATCCTAGACAGAGAAAATCATAGCTGATTTGTGAATGGAGTGTTATATGTTGTTACAACATGAGGAGAAGGCCTAGAGACAATAGGTCTAACTCTAACTGAGTTTGTTTCTTGCTGTTCCAAGGTGAGGTTCCTTGCTGCTTCCAGGCCAGATCCAGCTTCCCACTTTGCCAATATAAGCCAGCTTGACCAACACATTTCACCTTCCCAAGCTCCCTTCTCGGTTAAACAAATCAATTGGTATGTGTGTTGGCCTCCAGGTGGAACTATAAATAAAAACACTTTGTCTACAACCATATTTTGTAAGGAGAACTTATGGCTTTGCAATACAATAAGCTAACCCTTACTCATTAGAGATCATCACTGATATTTTTCACCTGGAAATGGAGAATGAAGATTCTACCAAAGTGTCCATCTCCAATATGGGCCCAAATCAATGTATTCGTATCCAGTTCCACTTACTGTGCTTGGCTTTAGTCTCTTTTGTTCCTTGATCCCTTGAGTTCACACCTCTGCTTCTTGTATTTATTTCATTTAAATAATAAAGTTCATACCCGTGTTTCTTGCTTTATTTATTTCATTTCAATCAAAAACATTGTAGATGTAATGGAGAGAAATCTCATCCATAAAATATGATGAACATCAATTTAATTAAAGAAATATTTAAACTCCTTTCTCTGGCTTACAAATCTCAGCCCCTAACAATTTGATCCTCTGATTTGGCTTGTGTATAGGTCTTGATATTGACTACTCATACATTGATATAAGGGATCCTTACAAATCTTACAAATCTCAGCCCCTAACAATTTGATCCTCTATTTTGGCTTGTGTATAGGTCTTGATATTGACTACTCGTACATTGATATAAGGGATCCTTCCTCTACTCTCTTACCAGGCTTATCAGGGCTGGCTCTCACACACTAGAGGGTATAAATGGGACAGGGGTTTGAACCAAGTTTTACATGTATAAGCTTTACAGGTGCTAGGTAGACTTGCCAGTGTTCCACATATTACCAAAACATCAGAGCTATTGAAGCATGTTAGCTATTGATGGGCCATTCCTTCAAATATATTTTATTTTATATACATATCTCTTGTTGTCTTGTAGGTAGAAAACAAAAATATCTTCACTTATCTTTTGTCTCTCTTTCCCCCCACATGTTTTAAATATACGGATACAAGTATACATATTTTTTCCACAATTCATGATTATCAAGAATACCCCTTTCATTAAATTGATGGTCAACAAGTTTTATGGATAAGATTTTATCCCATGACATTGATATACTATTAAGTGGGAATAAATGGTCAGGTTTGGAAAACATTTTCAAATATTATTATTATTTTGTTTTCCTTTATGATATCTTCATTAAGAGTAAAAATGATTTGATAAAAAAAATGTTTAATATCTGGGCAAAAATCTTAAGAAGCACATACATAATTTATTTAAAGGGTCCTTTGAGTGTCTAAATAGTCTAACCTTTTGATATTTTTGAGGTTTTAGCTAAACATTGCACAGTCACATATTCAGTCTTTTTGGCTTAGCAGTCATTTCCAAATGTTAGTATATTTTGCCATCTGGAAGGCTGAAAATTTTAAAAATTACCCAGTCTGGTCTGTTTTTGTTTAACAGTTCTTCCCTCCATTTATCTCTAGTGAAATCTATTTAATTGTAATATATTTTACTATAAGCAACAAGAAGAAGCCAGGCAGCAACTTCAACATTTTGCTTGGAAGTCTCCTTAGCTATAAAACACGGTTCATTGCTTACAAGTTCTCTCCTCTAAACAACTGCAAGATACAATTTTGCTAAACTTTCTGCCACTATATAACAAGGATTCTCTTTCAACCAGTTTCAAATAACATTGTCTTAGTTATCGAGCACTGATATAACAGAAATACCAAAAATGGATGGCTTTAATGAAGAGAAATTTATTCTCTCACAGTTTAGGAGGCTAGAAGTCCAAATTCAAGGTGCTAGCTCTAGGAGAAGTCTTTCTCTGTTGGTTTTGGAGGAAAGTCCTTGTCATCAATCTTCCCCTGGTCTAGGAACTTCTCAGTGCAGGGACTCTGGGTCCAAAGGATGTGCTCTGTTCTTGACACTACTTTCTTGGTGGTATGAGGTCCCCCGTCTCTCTGCTCACTGCTCTTCTTTATATCTCAAAAGAGATTGACTGAAGATATAACCTAATCCCGTAGATTGAGTCCTGCCTCATTAACATAACTGCCACTAATCTTGCCTCATTAACATCATAGAGGTAGGATTTACAACACAGAGGAAAATCACAACAGATGACAAAATGGTGGACAATCACACAATACTGGGAATCATGGCCTAGCCAAGTTGACACATTTTTGGGGGGCACAATTCAATCCATAACAAACATGTTCCTTATTTCCTTTTAAGCCCTCACAGGCAGTGTTTTTAATGTCCAGATTTCCACTAACAGTCTCTTCAAGGTGATTTAATTTTTGTATATCATGCCCATCAAAATTCCACCAGGTCCCACCCACTTTGTCCACATTTTAGGTATTTGCTACTACAGCATCATACTCTATGGTACCAAAATCTGTTTGGTACCAAAATTTCTATTACTGCAACAAATGAGCAGAAACCAAGAGCTTCAAACAACACCTGTTTATTTTTTCAGTTTCTGTAGGCATAGCATAGCTGGGTTTTCTGCTCTAGATCTCACAAGACTGAAATTAAGGTGGTTGTTGGGGCTGGAGATTGAGATCCTTTTTCATGTGTATTCAGGTTGTCCACATAATTCAGTTCCTTATGGTTGTAAGATCGAGGTCCCATGTCCTGGCTGGCTATATGTCCAGAATTGCTTATAGCTCCTAGAGTCCACCCTCAGGTATTAGCCATATACCCTCTCTGTACAGGAAATTGGTAACACTGCTATTTGCTTTTTACAAGCCAGCTGGAGAGTGTCTCCCTGATGCTTCATGTTTTTTTAAGGGGCTTATGTGATTTGGTCAGACCCGCCTAGGATAGGTTACTCAAATTCGACTGATTAGTAACCTAATCACAGGAGTGATCACAGCCACTCATATTCAAGGGGAGGGTGTTATGCAAAGTGTATGCATCATAGGGTGAGAATCTCGGTGGCCATTTTAGAATTATCTCTACCACATATGCTAATAGACTAAACCAACACAAGTCGAGCTATCATAACAAGTTACCTTAAATGTTCAGTAAAGGTTTCTACTACACACAAAATATGATCAAACAAACCACACACATGAAAAAATCATTAGTAAGTGCAATAATTACTAATATTTTATTTATAGATATCTATGAAAAACTGTTTTCTTCCACTTGCAGAATTTAAAAAAAATAAAAATTTCCCTGAGAATAATAGAAGTAAAGCAAAATAAACCCTTTAAAAAAGATATAACATTTGTCTCTTAAGTTGTCAAAGATTTAAAGGATGGGCAATACCCAATGTTGGCATAGGTATGGGAAAATGAGATCTTTCTTATAATATTATTGAGTGCGGAAATCATTGCAACGTTTATAGAGGGCAATCCAGGAGTATATTTAAAATTTTTAAATATGCGTAGTTGTATCTAGTGATTCCATTTCTAAATATTACTTAAGGAAATAATAATTAGAGACACGCACAAAGAAATATGTATAAGGATATTCAGAGCACAGTTGCTTATAACAGCAATAATTTGAAGCAAACACAATGCCAAAATTTGAAATAGCTTATGTGAATTATATCTATATAATATGAATTTATGTAGCCTTTAAAATGATGATGCACATGTATGTTCCTTAACATCAAAATAGTCCAAATGACCACGATCTGTTTTCCAAGTTTATAAAAGGGCATATTTCACTTGACACTGTTTTTTTTAAATTAATATGTAAATATTTAACATATACAAAATATCTCACTAAGATTCGACAGTTATCAATATTTTGCCTCTGTACCCTAATATTATTTTCCTTATTCTTTTAAATTCTACAGAATTCAGTATGTATCTAAAAAAAATGGGGATTATTTTTGATAGCCACAATGCCATTTTCATACTTAATAAAATTTACCATGTATTTGGTCTTTAGGACTTTTAATTATTTTTTATCTAGAAGTGCTCTTCATTAATTTTTGGTCTGTTTTATATTTTATGTTTGTTTATATAATGTCATAAAATATCCTGTAGAATATCCTACCTTCTGAATCTGTTTGCTTCTGTATGGTATCATGATTTTCCTTTGTTTGTCATATTTCCTGTAAATATAAGTTAGCTCATAGATTAAGACTGCTTTATAGATGAAACCATTTGCTCCATGCTGCAATGTCTGTTATTCCCACTTAAATGATTACAAAGGTGATCAATAGTTCAGATGGCAAGAGCTTAGTTCATCTATTGTAAAGCTCTCCAGTAGCCCTCATCTAATGATTTCATTCTTTTCTGGACTATGTCCGAATCAAGTATTAGACTACTGTTTGCATTTTTTTTCTTTAATATAAATTTTATTACTAGGTGATGATATTTGGGAAAATTTTATCATCTTCATTATACATTTCTGTTTTGTACATTTCAGATTTTTTTTTTTCAGCAATGTGCTGGTAAATACGTAATAACCTGCTCTCCAAAAACAAAAGCCATGATACAAAAATAATTCTGGTTACAATATCATGAAAAATAATAAAATATTTAGGAATAAATTTAACAAAAGTAGTATAAAACTTATACTATGAAAACTACAGAACATTATTGAAAGAAATTAAAGAAGATCTGGCTGAATGGAAAAAGATCCTATATTCATGGATTGGAAAACTTAGTATTGTTAAGATAAAATATTCCTCCAAATTGATCTACACATTCAATGCAATCCTTATCAGAATCCCAGTTTACTTCTTTGTATAAATTGACAAGCTGATTTTAATTTCATATGGAATTTCAAGGAACTCAGAATAGCCAAACAATCTTGGAAAAGAAGTACAAAGTTGAAGGGCTCACACTTTCCTATTTCAAAATTTAATTTCACTAATCAAGGCAGTGTGACACTTGCCTAAGGATGGGCATATGAACCAATGGAATAGAATTGAGAGTACAGAAATAAACCCATGTGTTTATGGTCAACTGATTTTCAACAAAAATGCCAATGCCATTTAATAGAGAAAGAATAGGTCTTTTTAACAATTGGTTCTGGGGCAGCTTGACAGTCACATGCAAAAGAATGAAGCTGGATCCCTATCTTACACCATATACAAAACTTAACTCAAAATTGATCAAGACTTAATGTAAGTGCTAAAACTGTAAAACGCTTAGAAGAATCTATAGGGATAAATCTTCATGACCTCAGATTTGGCAATGGTTTCTTAGATATGACACCAAAAGCACACAAGCAACAAAAGAAAACATATATAAATTGGACTCTATAAAAAAATTTTTAAATTTTGTACATCCAAGGACATTCTCAAGAAAGTGAAAAGATAATCTACAGGATGGGAGAATATATTTGCAAAACATATATCTGATAAAGGTAATAACTAGAATAAGTTAAAAAAAAAAACAACAAAAAGACAGCAACCCAATTAAAAAACGGGCAATGGACTTGAACAGACTTGTATTCAGTGAAAATATACAAATGGCCAACAAGCACATGAAAAGATGTTCAATATAATTAGTCTTTAGAGAAATACAAATAAAAAATAAAATGGTATGATACTACATACTCACTAAGATGGTTATAATTTTTTTTTTTTAAACATGTTTTGGTGAGGATGTAGAGAAATTGGAACTCTCATATTTTTCTGGTGGTAGTGTAAAATGATGCATCTACTATGGAAAGCAATTTAGTGGTTCCTCAAAGAGTTAAACATAGAACTACCATATGATCCAGCAATTCCCCTCTTAGGTATATAGCCAAAAGAAAGGAGAACGGGTTTTCAAATAAAAAATTCTACATGAGTATTTGCTGCAGCACTACTTACAATAGCCAAAAGGTGGAAAATAACCCAAACAAACCCAAATGCAGATCAATTGATGAATGCATAAACAAAATTTGGTATATATATATGTATATATATATATACATATGCAATGGACTATTATTAGGCCATAAAAATGAAAGAAGTACCAATACATGTTATAACATAGATGAACCTTGAAAACATCACACTAAGTGAAAAAAGCCAGTCACAAAAAACTACACATTTTCTGATTCAATTTATATGAGGTGTCCAGAACAGGGCAATCTATAGAGAAATAAATTAGAAGTTTCTTAGGGCTGGGGGAAATGAGACGACAGGGACTTGACTGCTAAATGGTACATGGTTTCTCTTTGTGGTGATGAAAGTATTCTAAAATTGACTGTGATAATGAGTACAAATAACTATGAATATACTAAAATTCATTGAATTTATACTTTAAATTGGTGAGTTATATGCTATGTGAATGATATCTCAATAAAGCTGTTTTAAAACTAAACTAAACAAAAGCTCTGATTTGTAGCATTGTCAGTATCTGTAGTGTAAGTACTCCCATCAGGGCTGATTTCAGGCTACCAATACGATGCTACTAAATGCAGAAAGGAAAGGAAATGGACACAATTAGCTCTTGCATGTGCATGGCCAGTTCCAGCACGCTTATTATTTATTGTAAGGAAATAATGAATGAACTTTTTTCATTTTAGAAGAAACTGACGTTTCCCTTGATAGCATTTGGATATTATAGAACTCTAGCCCTGGTAACACAGTGGTTAAGCATTTGGTTGCTAACCAAAAGCTTGGTGGTTCAAATCCAACAGCTGCTCCTTGGAAACCCTATTGGGCAGTTTTACTCTGTCCTATAGGGTCACTATGAGTCGCAATCAACTCAAGGGCAATAAGTTTTGTTTTTAGAGGTTTTTTTTAAATATAGGACTGAGAATGTACTGAAATAAGTAAGATCTAGATATATCACAAATAAGCAGCACTAGGTTTTGAATATATTCTATTTAAAATACTGTATGTTTTTACATAGTTGACTTTTGAGAAAGTTTAAATACATAGCAATTAAGAGTCTGATCATAGGAATCTCCTGAGTACTCAACCCCCTTGTGGTAGTCCAGTATGCTTAAGTGAAAGCACTAGCCCTTTGGGAGTAAGAGCAACTCCTTTTTTAAATCAATATAGATCAATAGAAATATTGTTTTAAAACATTAAGCAATCTTACCTTATTGAAGATAAATGAAAAATTATTACTCTAAGAATCACAGTAGTAATATAGCATCTCAAAAGGGAATAACCGAGAGCAAAACAAGTTTAAAATACATAGAATGTGATATAATTTTTATAAGCACATAAAGCTGACAATCAGGATAATAATGAGATTAAACAGTCATATATAAAAATTTATACTAGAGAGTATAAATGTTCCGTCTCTTTTTTAAAGTGCTACTGTTTTCACTCTCTTTCTTTCTCTTTCTTTTTAGGAAACAGGTTTTAAAAACATGGAAGAAAATAGCTAACAGTAAAAGGCAAATTGCAGTTTTATTGAATTCACTAAATGAGTTTTATCAATCTTGTGCTAATGTGTCAGATTTACTTTAGTGAAAGTAGAATGTTCCACAGATGGGAAAACAGATAAAGAATCAAAGAGTAGGTCTCTATGCCTAAATAAAACATCATCAAATTCCTGAAGTAGAAGCTTAGCTATCTGTAATCCTTTGTAAATGAAAAAGAGATAAATTTCAGGAAATGATAATATTAAATATTCTTCCCTGAAGGGTAAACAAGTTTACAGAACTGTGACTGGCAGACCCAGTATCATTTCTAGGAATGGAAACACAATCAATCATTATATTCAAAGCACTCCAGACTTTAAAGCTTGCTGTGATGTATAAACAGGAAGTAAGTTGGGGAAAACTGAATAAACAAGCGTCTTAAAGTGAATAATAAGAACATCAAATTAGGAAGGAACAAGAAAGAAACTACTAAAAGGACCTGAGTAGAAACGAAGAGATGATTTATTTTAAATAAATGTTGGTTTATTCAAACTCTTTATAATTCCTGGGAGAAATGGTGTAAGAGAATCAGTATAACATTTCTTAAAGTGTATTAATGCATACAGTTTGTTGGGGGAGATAAATAAAGAAGAATTGTGTTGCACAACTAATTCATGCTACCAGCTGTCAGTTTGTCATACTGTCGTCCTGTGGTGGCTTGCATGTTGCTATGATGCTGGAAGCTATGCAATTAGTATTTCAAATGCCAGCAGTGTGTAGTGTATGTGTATATATATATGTATATGTATGTATGGATAAACCAAAAACCAAACCCATCATCGTAGAGTTGATATATACATATATACGTGTGTGTGTGTGTGTGTGTGTGTGTGTGTGTTTATGTAATTTTTAAAATGGAGTCGAGGTAGCTCTTCCATTAATGTCTTTATTACATTATATTATATTGGTGCTGTGACAAAGGTCACTTGTAATTGGGAAGAAACGTGGTTAGTACCATGGACTGGCAGAGAGTCATTCAGGCAACCCTGTAACAAATAGTGCTGAAAGTCTTGCCTATTATGAAGACTATTTAGTGGCATTAATTCAAGTCCACCTCTGAGTTTTCAACACTTTGACTACCTTCCCTTAAATCAATCTAGTTTAAAAACTGAAAACATTTCAGCATTTCCCCTACTGTATATTCACCTCTACCACAGGAAAATGGTTCAGGGCCTTAAGTTCTTCATTCCAGCATCAGCTCAGTTTTATGTCAGCTCATCAGTCCCAGCCGTGTCCCCTAAGCCTGAGCCATTATGCTGGTCCCAGGACAGGAATTCTACCTAAAAGCCAGTCCTATTTTTGTGCTTTCTTCTATCGAAACTCCTGGCTGCTGTGCTCTGGTTGCTTTCTGTGAATTATTCTAAATATTTATTGCGAGAGGTTGCCTATATAAATATTCTTCTTTATTCATCTCCCCCAACAAACTTTATGCATTAACATACTGTAAGAAATATTATGCTGATTCTCTTATACCATTTCTCCCAGGAATTATAAAGAGTTTGAATAAACCAGCATTTATTTCATATTATTTACTCATGAACCATCTCTAACCTGCCTCTGCAGGTTCATTTAGCCTTTACATGCCAGTTGTTCTTGGTCTAGCATAACAGAGCCCCATGCAAGCACAGAGTACATCATGAGTTAGTTGTTAGTTGCTGTTGAGTTAGCTGTGACTCATGGTGACCCCATGCACAGGAGAACAAAATGCTGTCCCTTCCTGTACTGGTTTCACAATCATTGGTATGTTCAAGTCCATTGTTGCAGCTACTAGGTATTTTAAGTGCCTTCCAACATTGGGGGCTCATCTTCCAGAACTATATTGGACAATATTCTGTTATAATCCATTGAGTTTTCATTGGCTAACTTTCAGAAGTAGATCACCAGGTATTTCTTCCTAGTCTGTCTTAGTCTGGAAGCTCTGCTGAAACCTGTCCACCATGGGTGACCCTGCTGGTATTTGAAACACTGATTGCATAGCTTTCAGCATTATAGCAACATGCAAGCCACCACAATACAACAAACTGACAGACAGCTGGTGGCATGAGTTAGTGTGTCGCCACACAATTCTTCTCTATCCATCTCCCCTAATAAACTCTGTAAACAGGTTTGAGATTCAGAATAGTGGTTGGAGTACATTCACATAGGCTCTACCTGGTAAATTAAAAAGAATGTAAACTTAATTAGAGAAGATTTGGGCCAAGCTCTTTTTAACCTAGATACATATTTCAGAGGTAAAAGCTGATATAAAGGTTTGAAATAATCTTAGGATGATAAGTGCAAGATGGGGATCCTATGTCATGGGAAAAAGATTTTTACTAGAAGTATATACTCCTTCAACAACATAGTGCTAACCCTGAGCAAAATTCTGAAGTTGGCAGTTATTTTTGGCTTTCTCCTACTACTCTTTCACAAGCTCTCAGACTTCAAGATACTAGCTACTTATAAGACACCTATTTCTTGTTCCTTTAATAATAGTCTCTCAACTGCAGAGAATATGAATCCCAGTTGAATAGCATTGCACTGTGGAATCATGAGGAGCATTTGAATGAGTGGGAGCAACAGTCAAGACCTAAGAGACTGGTTGTACTTCTTCTAACATTTGCTCTAATGACTTTATTGGCTGTATCCCTGATTGATGGTCTGTGAGAGCAGGATCTGTGTCTATTGTGTTCATTATTCTTATCACCAGAGTCTTGAATGGTGTATGACCTACAGTCTGGTGTACAAATGAATGTTCAAGTCTAAGCATTCCTCTAACTCTAGTCATGGAAATTCTGAGGATTCTTTATACCATTAGTAATGAAAAGAAAAATAACGCCCACATAGGTCAACCTTAAAATCTGAAATAAGTGTTTATCACAAACTTCAGCAGCAACTAGATGTGAGAGAATACATAAAAGGTGATTTTTTATAAAGTTATCATTAGCTTCATTTTTAGACAACACTATTTTGTTTCAGAGTCACAAACATAAAGGTAGTCTAGAAAACCATCATCTAGTTAGAAAAGAGGTAGAGAATTAGAACATCACTGAACTCTGCAGGATAACAAATGATAACCCTGAGGATACAAGTAAATGTGATTAAATGATACCTCAGACAAACTTCTACAGTGACACACCAGAAAAAGAAGTGAAAACTGCATTTAATGTATTTTTACAGAGAAAATACGCAGGAATGTGTGACATGAGTAATAGAAGTCAATGAATGTTTATGTGCCACTGTTCAGCAAATCTCAAACTGATAGAATGAACATTTTGGGCATCTAAAGGAGGGTCCTGTGTGGGAACAGAGAAAAATAAATTAGAATCGAGATTATGCTTTGAGAATATAAAGTTGTGTTATTGAGGCCCACTACTGAAGTTTATGGGCTGAAGAGATAATATCATCAGATGGATTTTAAACTGTTAGACTCAAGAGACAAATAAAGACCCTAAATTGTTTGCTGTGCCTTATACTGCCTATGGCTTTGGGAAAGAGATCAATAAAAGAAGCAAACAACCAGGGAAAAGAATCAGTGGGGTTGTTAAGGAATCTAAGTAGAAAGTTAGTGACAGATGAAGTTGATAGTTACATATAAAAGCTAAGAAAAAAATTCACCTTCCACATTTACTAAATTCACAAATGTAGAAGTCTCGAAAATACTCTGGCGTGTCGTTTGCAGTATACTCAGTCACTTTTCAGAAGACAATTGAATATAAAACACATGATTTAAAATGCCTTAGCTATGATTATTGTAAATGTTAGAACAAAGACTATCAGGGCAATGGAGAGTTCAGTACCAACAGCATCCATGAAAGAATAATGAGCTCAAGATCTCTCTCCAGCTGGCTTCAACTCTGCAGCTGAAACATTGTTCCTGTTACTGCTGGCAACTGATTCAAGCTGCTGATTACAACAGTTTCCCATAAGAACACTGGTGCCCTATGCCCTGGTGGATTCCCAGGAATCATGCATGCCAAGAACATCTGAATTCTACAGGGAGAAGGGAAAGGAAAATGGTTTATAAAATCTTCAATTTGTGGTAAATAACCCCAAATCACTCATAAAATACTATCATGAACTGAACTTTCAACCACCCAATGAGCCAAAGACCATACAAAGAAATGTCCATTCCCGGAAGAGAAACTGATAAATATTAAGTAGAAATCTTCCTTTCTAACTTTAAGGAATTTGCAGCTATCTTTTCTTTAAATGAAACTGAAATTGTTTAGCTTTATGTTGTCTACTCTCACCATTTCCAATATCTCTACTCATATTTACTCTTGCATCCAAAGTTCCACAAATAGAGTTCTTATGCACATCTACTCTATGTTACTCCAGGGGCCATGTTTAAGTCCCTATCTTTCTTGCATAATGGCAACATATGACAGAACTGATAACTCATTTTTTCATGAAAAACACTTTCTTATCATAGCCTCAGGAATAGGCCCCATTCTCTCTTGGTTAACCTCCCAGGCCGGTTATCCTTACATTCTTTGCTGACTCCTCCTCCACTCTCTGGCTTCAAATGTTGGAGGGTCTCAGGGGCTATTTCTTAAAAATATTCTCCGTTTACACAGACAGAATCGCTAGGTGATTCCATCCAGTGATATGACTTTAAAAAACATCTATATTCTGATGATTCATAAAAAGTTATCTCTAGAACTATTCTCTCAAATTTAGATTGCTATATCCAATTGCTTAATCTATATCTCTGCTTGATTTCTAATAGAAATCTCATGTTTAATACATTTAAATCTGAAGCTGAATCCTACTCTATCCACAGTCTTCTCTATCTCTGTAACTAGCTCCATCTCTCTAGTTGCTCTGACAACAAACTTTGACGCCACCCTTGACTCTTCTTTTTCTCTCAAAATCCACATACAATCCATCAGATAAACCTTCAACATATATCTAAGGTCAGATTGCTTTCACCACCTCCATTGTGATATCCTGGCCCATGTCCCTGTTATTTCCTGACTGAATTACTGCAATAGCCTTCTTACAGGTTTTCTTTCTCAACACAGCAGTCAGAATGACACCACTTTCAAATGTTCCAATTATACTATTCCTCCGATCAAAATCTGAGTGTCTTCCCATCTAATTCAGAGTACAATCCAAAGCCCTTATAGCAGGTTTTGTCTTCATATTCTACAGCTCTGCCTCTTGACTCTTTGGCTCTTGAGTCACATAGGCCCCATTATTGTTCCCCAAATAGTCCTGAGTCAGAAAACACACACCAGATCTTTCATCTGCCTGAAATGTTTTTACCAAGATATCACCATGGCCTGGATTCCATGTGTTCCTCAGGACTCAGTTCACTGAGGCCTTTCCTGATTATTGTATATAGAATACCATTTTCATGGTACTTATGAACATCTAACAGACTATATGTCCACATGTTTCTTTCTTTATTATCCGTTTCCTCAACAGAATTAAACTCTGGGAGGGCAAGTTTTTTTGTAATTTGTTTGTTTTATTTTTCTGTTTTGTCCACTGAGAACCTCAGCACCAAGGAAAGTGCTTAGTATGCAATAAATGCTCAATGAGTGCATATTCAATGAATGAAGGAATAAATGAATGAATCTATTGTCTACTTGGCACAACAGTGAAAATACTAACACTTTTCATTCCTTCTTTTTGTTGATTTTATTACTAAAATTTTTTTTGAATTAAAAATTAAAATATTTTATTAAAATATATGCAGAAGAAGAATAGTAAAACAAATACCATTTGCTTTCCACTTGTATAGGTAATACAACATCACATCTATCCGTAACTTGTGTCTCCTTCTTGAATTACGTTCTTCTCCTTGCACTCCAAAATAACTATTTATCCTGACTTCTATGAATATCACTCCTTGTTTTTATTTATAGTTTTAACATTTATGGATGGGTTCCTAAACAACATAGAGGGTTTTTTTTTCTATTTTATTTAAATAGAATCATATGCATTTTCTGCAACTTGCCTAATTTTACTCAACATATTTTTAAGATTTGTCTACCCATTCATGGATTCCTCAACTATTTTTTGAGCATCCTCTACATGCCACACACTGTTCTATGCTATTGGAACACATCGATGAACAAATCAGCTGAAGATTATATCTTCATGGGTATCGCATTCTAGCGGGGAAGATCAATGGCAAGCAAAAACATAAATAAATAAAAGAGGTATTTTAAATATATATTGCAGGTAAAATTTATGAAGGGAAAACAGAGTAGGGCATAGGGAATCAACAAAATCATGGGGCAATGGGGATGTGGTTTGATGAAGATGAGAAGCCTCACTGAGCAAATTACTTGGAGCAAATATTTGAAGGAAACGAGGAGGTTACTTACCCATTGCCGTCAAGTCGATTCCGACTCATAGCAACCCTGTAGGACAGAGTATAACTGTCCCACAGGGTTTCCAAGAAGTGGCTAGTGGATTCGAACTGCCAAGCTTTTGGTTAGCAGCCTGAGCTCTTAACCACTGTGCCGCCAGGGCTCCAAAGAAGAGGTTACGTATTTGGATTTATGGGTGGAAAGCATTCCAGGTAGTGGGAACAACTAGAAAAAAGGCCTTAAGTCAGGAGTGTAACAAGTGTGTTTGAGAAATAGCAATGAGGCCATCATGGTGACAGTAGAGTGAACAAGAAGAAGAGCAAGAGGTGAAATTAGAGATTTATTGGGAAGTCAGAACCCACAGAACCTTATAAGCCACAGTGAAGGTTTTAGGCTTTTTGTTTTGTTTGTTAGCTTTTGTGTATGGGGGGAGTGTGTGGCTGTGTGTGTGTATGAATTAAATGGAGAATCACTACAGCATTTAGAGCACAGAAGTGACATAATTTGACTTATATTTTAAAAGTGTTTTTCTGTTGCTGCAATGAAAATCAACGATAGGAGGCAGAGATGAAAGTAAGAGAACAATTTGGAGGCTATTGCAGTAATGCAAGCCTGACAGAACTTCTTGACAAATTGGATGTAGGTGACAGAGAAATAGAGAGATCAAGAATGATTCTATATTTTTTCTGTAACTGTAAGGATGCAGTATCTATCCACTGAGGTGGTTATATACATCACAGTTCCGTATAACTCTGGCCTATGTAGAGGGCTGATGGATCATAGAGAATAATAATGGACTGTCATAAGCTCAGTCAGAAGGTATCTCCAATTCCATTTACTCCTTAATGGAATTAGTTAATACAGTCTCGGACACCTAGAAAATTAGCTATCAAACTGGTGAATGCATTTTTTTGCTCAATGGCAATAAACAAAGAGCATCAGAAGTTACTTACTTTCAACTAGCAGAGTATAACTGTACTGTTTTGCACAAGGCTTCATCAATACTTGGGTTTGGCTCCATAATTTAGCTCAGTGGGACTTTAATTATCTTGTTTCCTATAGAAAATCATGCTGCTCCATTGCATTGATTGCCCATGCTGATAGGACATATTGATTGGTAAGTAGCAGGTATACTAGATAACATGAAAGATATACACATGCTAACCAAAAACCAAACCTACTGCTGTCAAGTCGATTTTGACTCATAGCAACCCTATAGGACAGAGTAGAACTTCCCCGTAGTGTTTCCAAGGAGCATCTGGTGGATTCGAACTGCCGACCTTTTTGGTTAGCAGCCGTATCTCTTAACCACTACACCACCAGGGTTTCTACATGCATGCTAGACAATAGAAAATAAACCAATGGACTTCAGGAGCTTACCACTGAAATAAATTTCTTGGATGTTCAGTTGTCTGGAACATGTTGGAATGCCCACTCCAGAGTATAATAAGATAAGCTGTTACATCTCACTTGCAACTGATATATGTATTTGGAAATGCTGTCACAACTTATTTACTGAGTAACCTGTAAGACTGATAGCTTTGAGTGGTTCTCAAAGGAGAAAAAAGTAGGCTCTCCAGCTGGCTAAGACTGTAGAGAAATTAGTATTGCCTCTTGGAGCTTATGATCTATTGGATTCAAGAGTGTTCAAAGTGCCTAATGGCAGATTGCAATGCTCTCTGGAACCTATGTCAAGCCCTGACTGGGGAATTGCGTTGTAGATTTCAGCTGTTTGAGGGAAAAACTTATGCAGTCAGAGTAAATAAATGTATATATTTTTTCTTTTGAAAAACTATGTCTGGCTAGCTATTAGGTCCTAGTAGTGACTAAAAGCTTTACCACAGAACACCAAAGGTTCATGGAAGCCTAAACTACTCATATTAAACTGGGTATTATCTGATCCAAGCCATAAAGTTGAGCATTCCCAGGATAAATCATACAGAGGAGGCCTATATAATAAATATTTGTTTCAAACATGATTGTTCAGTGTGAATGAGGAGGTGATCAATGATCAGGTAGAAAACAAGACTTATTATGTGTGTCATTCATTCCTTTTTCACTACCAACCCCAATGCTTGTTTATTGGACTTATACAGAAGATACCACAAGAGATGTTTTGCATGAGTTTTCCAACAGATATCCACAGCTCCCCACCACTACACGTAGTTACAGTCATTCCTGAGCATCCCATGTGCCAGGGGCAAAGAACAATGCTCAGCCACCTGGTGATAAGTCAATTACATTAGAGCTCTTCTATCATGAAAAAGACAGCAGACAGAATTTGTCCTCAACAGAACAGACATTTATTTTGTCATAACGTTCTACATAATATTGCTTTTGACTAAGAATTTTTAACTCAGAATTTACTGAAAGAAGACAGGGCAATAGGCTGATGACCTGGGATTCAAGTATCTTCCCCTATACGACATTACCTAGAAGTAGCTGATAGAAGAGAATGGTAAAATGGAATACTGAAAACTCACTTATGGCTCCAGCTGGGAGACAACACCTTGTGAATATGGGCTAGCATACAAGAAAATGCCGCCTTCACTATGAGATGTTGTTTCTTCTACAGCCAAAATAAATAGATCTTGGAACTAAAAGGTGAAATGCAGAGTAGCACATATGACTATTTCACCCGATGACCCACCAAGGCTGCTGAGTAAGTTTGTGCAGGGTGTTCTCTGCTTTTTCTGCACCTATTCAGAAAATGTTTTTTTTTTTTTTTCTTGTTTAATTTGATAAGGTGTAGTATTTAAATTTTATACTTTTTTTAATGACAAACCAAACATGCACCCCATGACAAATCCAAATTGCTCAATTTTGCTAATATATTTTCTAGGATTTTTCCATCTGTGTCCATAAGTGAGATTGGTCAAAAATGTTTCCTATACTGCTCTTGTTAACATTTTTGCTTTCAAAGTGAACTTAGTCTTATAAAATTAATTAGAGGGTATTCCCGCACTTTCTATTTTCTGGAAGAAAAAGGAATATTGAAATTATTTACCCGTTGAATACCAAATATCCCTATAAAACTATATGAGCCTGTTTTATTTGTTTGCTTGGTTGTTGCAGAGACTTTAAAATTATTTACTCAACTTCTTTAATAATCAGAGTATTTAAAGTAGTATTTTCTGCTACTTACTGAATCAGTCTAGGAATTTGTCATTTGTGTTAAAACCTCTCAAATTTATTGGCCAAAAGTCTCTTATCTTTTTAATCTCTCCTGCATAGATAGGTATGTCCTCTTTTCATTCCTTATAATGTTAAATCATGAATTGTTCATATTTTGCCACATTTGCCAAATATGCTCAACACATTTTAAAACACTCGTATACACAAACACAATCTTCAATTCAACCTATTTCTCAAACCACAACCTCGTTTCTCTCCTTTTACCAACAAACACCTTTAAAAAGTAGGGTACAGTAGTAAACAATGATATGTTCTATCTATCAGTTATATATTGTTACATTAAAAAAAAAAAACACTAAAACATAGTGGCTAAAACGACAATGACGTGTTTCTCAGGATTTTGTGGGTTGGCTGGGAGGTTCCTTTGTTGACTTCTCCTAATTTTTAGAAGACTTTTGTTTTGTTTTCTAGCTGAGAGAGTCTTTCAGGTAGTAACTTAAATTTTCTGGTCTTAACCCCTTAATTTGATTTTTACCATAAGCCTATTTCTTAATTTGAAAATCTTTTGTAAAAGAGAATGGTAATTGAAACAGGTTTGCTTTCCACCTCAGAATATGCTGGGTGTTCTATAATTCCTCAAAATTGTGTTTGCCTCATGAACAGTTCTTTCTTTTGTTCATCTCTACCTTCCCTTCCCTTATCTCTTAAAGCTATAAGAAACTAATGAAAAGCTTTGACATTCTGTCAGGAATTTTCTGTGGGCAGATTTACAAGTTCATTAGATAATCTTTTCTTTTTTCAATCTACCAAGTTTTTCAGGCGACATCATTGTCAATTTTTCCTCAACTGTATAATACAGATCACCCTTTCTCAAGCCTTCAATAGAAATTTCTTCATTGTTCTCCCGTATTCCTCCAATAGTCTCCTTGCTGCTTTTCTAGTCTCTTACTACACCTGGTCTCAAAACTAATGCCAAATATTTTAGATTTTTATTATGGCAGCAACTCATTTCTAGGTACCAATTTCTATATCAATTATTACTATATAACAAACCATCCCAAAACTTAGTGGATTAAAACAACATTTATTCTCTTTAGGCTACCAAAATGTTTCCTCTGTTATTTCTATAGGGCCCAATTACACTGCTGCATTCAGCTAGACATTTGGCTGGGTTGGAATGTATAATACAGCTCTATTCATGTATCTGGAAATTATTGTTGGTTATTGGCTGGGACACTTCAATTCTCCTCCAGGTGACCTCTCATTCTCCAGTAGGCTAGACTAGCATCCTTACATGATGTCTCAGGACGGTGCTTTCAACAGGGCAAAGGTTTCATGGCTTATTGAGGACTAAGCTCCAGAACTTCAACAACATTACTCTTTGCAATTTGAGCAAGTTACAAAGCCACTACAGATTTAAGATAGTGGGAAAACATACTTCACTTCTGGATGGGAGGAGCAGTAAAATACAACGTGCAGGTGTTCATACTGGGAGAAAAATAGTTGTTGTTAAGAGAAAAGAGTTTGAAGCTAAGTGCCCAAGTTCAAACTTGGTCCCACTATTCTTGGCTCTGTGACCATGGATTAATTACTTAATTGCCCTCTTGCTTAGTTTTATCATTTCTATACCAAAAAACCCATTAACGTCTAGTATTTCAACTCATAGCGACCCTATAGGACAAAGTAGAACTGTCCCATAGGATTTCCAAGGAGTTTCTAGTGTATTCAAGCTGCTGACCTTTTGGTTAGCAGACTAGCTCTTAACCACTGTGCTAGTTGGACTATACTGTCCCGGGGTGGTGCAAATCGTTTGTACTCTACTACTAACCCCAAATTGGAAACCCTGGTGGCATAGTGGTTAAGAGCTATGGTTGCTAACCAAAAGGTTGGCAGTTTCAATCCACCAGACGCTCCTTGGAAACTCTTTGGGGCAGTTCTAGTCTGTCCTATAAGGTCAATATGAGTCAGAATTGACTTGACGGCAATGGGTTTACTAACTCAAAGTTTGGTGGTTTGAGCCCACCCAGTGGTGCTGCAGAAGAAAGGCCTGGCAATCTGCTTCCGTAAAGACTACAGCCAAGAACACCTTATGGAGCAGTTCTACTCTGTAATACATGGGAACTCATTAGTTGAATCAACTCCACGACAATGGGTTTGTTGTTTTGGTTATAGTGGGACTAATATTACTTACCCCATATGATTATTATTGAAGATTACATGTGTAAATATATATAAACTGTTTACAATCCAAAAAACCAAACCCACTGCTGTCGAGTCGATTCTGACTCATAGCAACCCTATAGGACAGAGTAGAACTGCCCCATAGGTTTTCCAATACTGTAAATCTTTACAGAAGCAGACTGCCACATCTTTTTCTTGCAGAGCAGCTGGTGGATTCCAATGCCAACCTTTTGCATATCAGCCGAGTGCTTTAACAACTGAGCCACCAGGGCTCCTCATTACAAACGTTTACAACAGGGCACTGTAAATCCTATATAAATACTTACTCTCAGCATTTCATTTACTATTCCCTCTTCATTATCTCTGATCACTCCTCTTTTTCTATAGTATCGTTGCTGATCCTACTCCTCTATGGAATCTTATTTTGTAAAATTCATCAGTGATTCCCGAATATAACTGTTTTATAATATGTTTTTATTAAAAATATTTTCTCCTGGAATGATTTTCCTTATTGTCCTGGTTGTCCTTTAACAGGACACTTCAAGGTCTTTTTTTTTCTCACCACTTCATTATAATTGGGCCCCATTGGTCTGTCCTTTGTTCACTTCCATCCTTCTTCTGTTCTTTCCTCCTGGATAATCTCATTCAGTCCCATTGTATCATCTATCAACACATAAAATTCCATTCAAATGTGCATGTTTATTTCTTCATTTTTCAATTTCAAATCCAGAATGTCCACCTCAAAATTGGCCATCAAACTTCATTGTATTCTGCTTCCAGCCATGAGAAATTGTATTATCATCAATTTGACCACTCAAGGTCGGACTATCTTTTACCCCTATACGTGTCACTTTTTCTATATCACTACCTTATTGTACACCAAAAACATCAGTCATGATAACTTTTCTCTATTGAACTAATAAACACCGTCAATGGTCTTTCCATCTGCAATAGTAACTCTTCCTCCATTGTGTTGCCTCAGTTATTTTTTAACACACAGGTCTGTTGACACCTCTACTGAAACATTTCTGATTACTACTCATTGATTACTTAATTAAAATTCCTTAGGAGAATTTGATTTCCTCCACAGTCTGGCCTCACTCTGTATTACACCACTCAGTTTTTTACTCCTACTCCCCGCAACCCCAGAGTTCTTGTTCTATTTGCAGGAGTATACACAAATCTGGTTCTGAATACTTCTAATAATTTTATAATCCTAGGTTTCTTTTTTCTGCTGTGTATTCTGCCTATGATACTTTTTTCTGCCTCTTCCACTCTCTCTTTAGTGTGTGTGTGTTAACGTAACTCACTAGACTAGCCAGTGTATGACCTTGAGCATATCCCACATGAATTTAGAGACCATCTCAAGAATAGATTTGATGAGTTGAACACTAATGATTGAAGATCAGATGAGTTGTAGAATGACATCAAGGACATCATGCATGAAGAAAGCCAGAGGTCATTAAGAAGACAGGAAAGAAAGAAAAGACAAAAATGGATGTCAGAAGAGACTCTGAAACTTGCTCTTGAATGTAGAATAGCTAAAGCGAAAGGAAGAAATGATGAAGTAAAAGAGCTCAGCAGGAGATTTCAAAGGGTGGCTCAAGAAGACAAAGTAAAGTATCATAATGACATGTGCAAAGACCTGGAGTTAGAAAACCAAAAGGAAACAACATGCTCGGCATTTCTCAAGCTGAAAGAACTGAAGAAAAAATTCAAGCCTCAAGTGGCAATATTGAAGGATTCTATGAGGAAAATATTAAATGACACAGGAAGCATCAAAAGAAGACGGAAGGAATACACAGTCACCATACCAAAAAGAATTAATTGGCTTTCAACAATTTCAGAAGGTAGCACATGATCAGGAACTGATGGTACTGAAGGAAAAAGTCCAAGCTGCACTGAAGGCATTGGCAAGAAACAAGGCTCCAGGAATTGACTGAATACCGACTGTGATGTTTCAACAAATGGATGCAGCACTAGAAGTGCTCGCTCGTCTATGACAAGAAATTCGGAATACAGCTACCTGGCCAACTGACTGGAAAAGATCCATATTTATGGCAATTCTCAAGAAAGGTGATCCAACCCAATATGGAAATTATCAAACAATATCATTAATATCATACACAAGTAAAATTTTGATGAAGATAATTCAAAAGCGACTTCAGCAGTACATTGACAGGCAACTTCCAGAAATGCAAGCCAGATTCAGAAGAGGACATGGAACCAGGGATATCATTGCTGATGTCAGATGGATCCTGGCTGAAAGAGAATACCAGAAAGATGTTTACCTGTATTTTATTGACTATGCAAAGGCATTCAACTGTGCAGATCATAACAAATTATGGATAACATTGTGAAGAATGGGAGTTCCAGAATACTTAATTGTGTTCATAAGGAACGTGTATATGGATCAGGAGGCAGTTGTCGGAAAGAACAAGGGGATACTGTGTAGTTTAAAGTCAGGAAAGGTGTACGTCAGGGTTGTATCCTTTCACCATACTTATTCAATCTGTATGCTGAGCAAATAATCCAAGAAGCTGGACTATATGAAGAATGGGGCATCAGGATTAGAGGAAGGCTCATCAACAGCCTGACTTATGCAGATGACATGACCTTGGCTGCTGAAAGTGAAGAGGACTTGAAGCACTTACTGATGAAGACCACAGCCTTCAGTATGGATTACACCTCAATATAAAGAAAACAAAAATCCTCACAACTGGACCAATAAGCAACATCATGATAAATGGAGAAAAGATTGAAGTTGTCAAGGATTTCATTTTACTTGGATCCACAATCAACACCCATGGAAGCAGCAGTCAAGAAATCAAAAGATGCATTGCATTGGGCATATCTGCTGTGAAAATCCTCTTTAAAGTGTTGAAAAGCAAAGACGTCGCCTTGAAGACTAAGGTTTGCCTGACCCAAGCCATGGTGTTTTCAATCGCCTTGTATGCATGCGAAAGCTGGATGATGAATAAGGAAGACCGAAGAAGAATTGATGCCTTTGAATTGTGGTGTTGGTGAAGAATATTGAATTTACCATGGACTGCCAAAGGAACAAACAAATCTATCTTGGAAGAAGTACAACCAGAATGATCCTTAGAAGCAGGGATGGCGAGATTACATCTCACATACTTTGAACATGTTATCAGAAGTGACCAGTCCCTGGAGAAGGACATCATCTTTGGTAAATTAGAGGGTCAGTGCAAAAGTGGAAGACCCTCAACAGGATGGATTGACACAGTGGCTGCAACAGCACACTCAAGCATAGCAACGATTTTGAGGATGACGCAGAACTGGGCAGTGTTTTGTTCTTTTGTACACAGGGTCACTATGAGTCAGAACCGACTTGACAGTACCTAACAAGAACAACAAAGACTCTAAACCCCGTGAAATAGGAAGATTTGCTTTACACATTTTCTACACAAGGTACCTAGCAATGTGTTTATCTTGTAGAGTGCTTGATTTTAAATGAATGACTATCTCTTGGTTAAGATTCCTTTCATCCTCTGTTGTTATTTTTTCCCCTCTCTTTATTCTATCTTATGCTTCTTTTGAAGTTTTTATTGTAGCTTAACTAAATGAAGGTTGATAGGGTATGTTCTGTCTTCTCCACTAGCATCTGATGTTGTCTGAGGACAGAGCCCATGCTTTACTCATCCTGACACCTGCAGCATTAAGTATATAAGGCCACCAACACACAGTGTTGAAGAGATGTGTGAATGACTGCCCACCCCCAGGTCCTAATGTTCATCCATCATTTCTTTGGTCACTAAGTTTCTGACCACAACCTATGACAATTCACATCACAATCTTCATGTAACCTACCTTTTGAACTATTGATAATAAATAACAAAGCATTGTGATAACATAACAAATATATTAAATGAATGAATTTCACAGACAGCACATTTGAGCATATTTTAGACTCATTAATAAAAGTAGTTATTTAATAAAAAAAGTCAGTGACTAAACGTACAAGCCCATCATGACTAAAATGTGCAAAGTAATAACTTGTTGTAGGTTCAAATACCAATAATACACAGGAATATTCAACTTGTATTATTTCAAGGCAGGAGAAACAATTATAACACCAAAATCAAAATAAAGTATTCAGCATCATAAGCTAAAGAAGATCTTGTTATAAGCATTAATTAGATACAATTAAAATATTAAGACAGTTTAAGTTGTATATTTAGAATAAAACATACAATTCCATTCATTTTTCTTCTAATGTGGAAACCAATAAAAAACAATTTTAAAGCATATATTGAAAGAAACTTAGGCAGAATGGTTTTGTTGTAAACTCAGAAAATGTGTTCTAATAGTATTCTCATTGGGAATACAATAACTGTATTTATACAATAATGAAAAGAAAGAAATGGGTTGATGGCCATAAAGCTCTCTTGATAGTCAGGCATTGTTAATTCAAAAACAGGAAGGCAAGGATTAAAGTTAATGAGGGCGTGAGCCTCGTTGCAGTTCAGTTAAATCATTTAACACAAAAGCTGGTAGAAATATGGAAAGAGAATACCAGAGGGAACAATAGAAAAAAAGCTTGTAAATCAGTCTATGAAAAAGAAAAGAGAAAAACAAAACACCCTTTCAGAGGAAATGAGATTGCATGGTTTCAAAATTTGATAGATTAGAGCAATCAAAGGATGGCAGTTGCCTAATTCGGTCATTTGATACATCAGAGGAATCATAATAAAGACATAAAGGTAAATTTGTATTTCTCATGAGGACAATCAAATGGATTATTAGGTACTCCCATGACTGTTAAATATTATGTTGACTTTAATTCTTCCCTAGGTGCCTAAGAATGTGTCTTTTCTGATCACAGAAAGGGGAAAGTTACCTCTAGACCATTTTTTCCAGACTGCCTGGAAGTCAAAACTGTATTTTGGGACAGAATAGCCATTTTCAGAGTTAGTAGTTGCTACTGTCAGTGATAATATTTTTGCTACACACAAAAAGTAAATGGAGTAGAAGTTTGACAAGATGCTCAGAGAACAGTAGAGAGGTACTCGGAAAATATTCTTTCACTTCATTCCTTCTTTCATTTATGTATTCATTTATGTAATAATCATCAAATATCTACTGTTGAATTACTTTAGCCTGTTAGGATCCAAGGTTAAATGTTAAAAGTGAATATAGTTAAGGAACTGAATAGTTAATGTTTGTCAAGATTCCTTATCTGGGTTTCTCATAAGAACTATCAAATATCAGTAATATATTGAAGGTCTCCTTTTTAGCACATAAAGATGTTTTTATATGGTGTTAAAATATTTTTAAGTAAACTTAAATTATACTTATTTTAAACTAGCTGGTCTTATATTAATAAGTTTACTCTACATAGAATAGGTGGGAAGCAGTTAAACAGTGAAATCCTCACTTCCTATGTTGTTGTAGTTTTTAGGTGCCATCAAGTAAGTTCCGATTCATAGCAACCCTACGCACAACAGAACATAACACTGCCTGGTCCTGCGCTATTCTCACAATCATTGATATAGCCAGAGAAATACTGGCAATGATAATGTAGGAAATATTGCAGAATCAGTGACTGTAGGGAAGATTTTTATGAGGTCATACTCAACGTGCAAGCTGTTCTTTCCCTGCAACCAGACCAGGGACACTATAAACCTGATACTGTCTTAGGGCAGGCTAAAGACGAGGTAGATAGACAAAGACAGTTACTGTGCAGCGGTTTAAGTACAGAGTAGTCAGTCCCAGGTAAGAGCAGCAGTCCAACCGTGCACATTTTCTGATCACAGAAAGTGAAAAGCTACCTCTAGATCTACAAACGCAGAAAGCAATTGAAGAATATAACCTTCCTTAGAATGCAGTAGATGAAAATTGAATTTCAGGTGTCAACATGGTGCAATTGGTAGGGAAATCTTGATAAGCAGAGACAATAATTCTGAGGCAGTTTAACTTGAAATAAAGACAAGAATCAGATAAGTATGAATACAGAAAGAAAGTTCTGTAAAGAAAGAGGATAGAAATACGGCAACCATTTATGAGTAAATGTTTTACCAGTAGTACTTACATGAGAGGGGATTATAAATTGACCTATGTTCTATGTAATATATGTTATAATAATTAATGTTTAATCGCTTCTGTATAGTTCTTCTTCCTTAGTATTGGATTCATGAGTCTCATTTAATCCTTTCTTTTTTAAAATAGAAATGTCTCAATATAACAACCGTATTGATTTGGGTATATATCTTGACGAAGTTAACTCAACTGGCAACTGCAATCAACATTTTACTGCCCAGACTTTTCAGCCAGAGTGAACAGTACCTGTACACAAGGAAACCTCCCTAAGGCTTTTAGTTATCAGCATATGCTTTGCTTTACTTAGTTTTCAAACTTACGTTTGTTATTTCAGACTAAAGAAGAAGAAATGAGTTTTCTTGTTTTTTAAACTGTGGCATTGCTAAAAATAACCAATATACAGTTTATATGCTGTTATTCTTGACTTGGATCTTTCTTGAAACAATTTCGTAAATGGCTTTTGCTTGTTTCTATATGGTCAATATGGAGATATTGTTCACATTATACATCTAACAATTTCGCATTTTTTATATTTACAATTATAAATATAACAGGCTTACTGTAAAACATTTAAAAAATACAGAAACATATAGAGCAAAAATTAAAAATTCCAAATGAAACCACTCTATTCTCACTTCCCTGCTCAGAAGTAATCATTTCTGAGATATATATACACACACACACACAAACCTGTTGCTGTCGAGTCCATTCCAACTCATAGCAACCCTACAGGAAGCTGCCCCATAGAGTTTCCAAGGAATACCTGGTGGATTTGAACTGCCAACCTTTTGGTTTAGCATCCACAGCACTTAACTACTACACCACCAGGGTTTCCATTTCTGATATACACCCATGTATATCTTTCAAACCTTTTACCATCCATTTACAAAAGATGTATCTACTTCACAGACAAGAAAACTGCGCCATAAAGAGGTTAAATAACTGGCCCATGTCACACACTTAATGAGTAGTAAAACTAGGAATCAAACATAGGTAGCTGATATAGAAACACTTCTTTCAACTATCCTACTTTGCCTGTCTAATTCATATTTAAAGAAAAAAAATGTAAACATAAGTACGTTTTACTATACTTAATGTTCTGTGACTCAATATTTACTTAACAAAATATGTTGCACGTATATAAAACAATCTATTTTTGTGTGTTTTTTTTCCAATAGTTGCATGATATTTCAAAGTACGCAGTCACTATATTTAATTTTACCATATACAGATTAATGGGCATATAGACTATTAACAATGTTTGACTGTTAGCTAAAAGAAACTGTAATGAGTGTCCTTTTATATACATCTTTGTGTATGCAGGTATACTTTGGTAGGATCAATTTTTAGAAGTGGAATTACTGGAGAGAGCAATAGTAGATTCTGGATAGAGCTCATCACATGAGCAAAGGAAAAATGATGAGAAGTCACAAGGTATGGTCCGGGAAAATACTAACGTTTGGTGTGTTGGAGCTTAGAATATGAGGTCAGCAGTGAGAGCATATGAGATTGGAGAAGGTAAGTAGGAGCTAGATAATGGAGGAGTCTGCATGTTATAATAAAGAACTTGGAAATGTATTTTTATAGTAATGGGTAGCCATATGTGGGAATGTAAGATGGTCAGATTTGCATTTTATTAGATGATTCTGACAACTGTAGAAAGGATGGATTTGAGAACGTTAGATTCATGGTAAGATATTTACCTAAGGAGGTGTAGAAATAGACCACAAAATAGTCATCTAATAGTACGGTGCTGGTAATTGGACAGGAGAGGGTAGATTTCCCTGTACGTTGTATCTAGCAATAAAAAGTGCTAAATTAAAACAAACAAAAAGAATAGATTTTTGGTGGTTGTTTCATTGTATGTTTGTTTTTTAATCTACCTGAAATTGTAATTCCTATAGGGTTGCTACGAGTCGGAATTGACTCAACAGCACACGATAACAACAACAAGGGTCTTTAGGTCCTGTTGTTATTGATAGTGATATATTTAGGCCTATTAAAGAAACATTCTTCAAGATCATCAATGTACCATAGAAAGCTGCAGTGTGATGGATCACTTTTATATGGTCTTTCTCACCATGTTCTTGTATCTCCCAACAAGATTGGGTACGACTATGCAGATAAGTAATTATGGCCTACTAAGGGATCAGTCAATTTTGCCATCCTACTGGGCTTAAAATGAGCCATTCCAGAGGTGGGAAGAGAGGATCTTACCGCCACCAAGGAAGAAAAGCCAAGAGCAGAGCACATCCTTTGGGCAAAGGATCCCTGCGCTGAGACCCTTCTAGACCCAGGAAACAGAAAGAGAGCTGTAACACTAAAGACAGCATGAAGCAGTGGCAGAGAAATAGCAGCAGAAGAGGGAGCAGAACAAGGAGACTGGCAGGAAACCTGCAGGAGATGACCTAGTGGGCTTCCCAGCCCACGGAACTAGAAAGTTGAGCGCCTTTGGGCAGGAGGCTGGTTGGCAGAGAAGGGTGTCTCCGGGAACTTGGTGGAGCTGGGTTTGCTGACCCTTGGAGCTAGAGTTGAGTGAGTGCCTTCGGGCTGAGGCTTACTGGTGGAGTGGGGAGCCTCAGAGCACATATTGGCAGAGCTAAAAGGGCTTTGTAACAGTTGCCTGAGCAGGGCAGAGGCCAAATGGTCAGAGGGAGGTGTGCCTGCGGGCATGGCTGAGAAGAGGCCGTCCTGATGGAAGAAATGTATCCTGAGTTTTCCTGGACCTGGATTGTAACCTGTTACTTCCTTAATAAACCCCATATTTGTGAGTATTGTCTGTGAGTTCTGTGTGGTCATTGCATTGAATTATCAAACTCAGCAGAGAAGTACGGAGTGCCACATGAGGGACGACTGGTGTCAAAATTGGTAAAGATGGTAGAGAGAGGAGGCATGTCTTACGTTTTCCTCATAGGAATCAGCCTTGGGCTGTTGATTTTGATTCTCTTTCCCCCTTGGGAAGTTAGAGGAGGTCAGATGCTTCCACCACACCTTTTTCACAAAAGCTTAAATTACTATTGTAATATTTTTTATTGACAATGTTTGGAAAGTTTATATTACCTCTACTTGTAATGTTTTGCATAAATTCATACATAGTACTTAAGTGATTTATAAATAAAAGCATATAAATACATGATTTTTTTTTGCTTACTCAATTATTAAAATAAGGGAAACTATTATTCTCTAAATCCCTATTATGCATCTTTATCACTTACTTTATATACAATCTTTAGTCCTCAAGACAACACTATATGACAGGTGTTATAACTATTTGACACATAGGAAATTAAGTCTCAGTGAAGTGAGTAAAATTTTCATGGAAAATGGTAGATCCTAGACATTAATCTAAATCTTCAGTTTTAAAATAAATTCTTTGGCCTGATCAATGGTGGCTATTATCTGGAATTTAAAGGTTAAGCTTGACCATTAGAATATGTATTACTGAAATTAGTAGTCAGAACATTTTTGAAACACATAAACTTCTCAATTTTTGGTTCACAAATCCTAAAAAATAGGAGAAATTTACTCTTAAAAAAGATATCTCTAACTTTTCCAGCAGTTTGGTCTTTTTAATGCTTAACTGCAGCTTCATGCTTCAAATTTGATAACAATGTAAATTAGAAAATAAGCTAATCTAAATCCTTATCATCTCATAGTTTATGCCCAGGACAATAATGAAACAAACATACCAAGAACTTAAATTTAAAAAAAAAAAGTGGCAGACTTTCGGCAAAATGGCACCCTAGGCAGAAGCACTGCGCCGTCCCTCCACAGCAAAGATCTGAAAAACTAAGCCAAACAGAGAAAAAAGCAATCCTGAAAACCTAAAACATCAAATGAAGAGATGAAAACTCAGCCGAGCACCAATGGAGTGATAAAACTGACAGAGAATGGAGAACGAGGAGAGATTCATACAGATGTCCTGTATCAGCTAATGCAGCACAGATCCGCCATATTGGACTCCTATCAGAGACCAGCAAATAGGGGGTATGAGAAAGCAGCTTCATGGACCTTCCAGCGGAAGACAGAACAACTGGTAATTCGTGATATAAGCTTTCCCACCCCCCACCCTTCTTCACACCAACTCAGCCACCTCTGTTTCCCGCGGCCACAGTCTCTTGTCCAGGAAGCACTGGCTGCTGGGATTCTACCCACCTGCACTGGCCGCCTCTCTGAGTGCCATTTGTTGGCTGCTGGTGTTGCTTTTTTTCTACTTCTTTTGATTTCTTCCTTACCTCTCACCACCTCCCCACCTTTCGCTCAAATACCTGGCTTCGTGCGCAATCTTTGCTTCTTCTGGGGGGTCTGCGGAGCTCCCTTCGAGTGTGGAACTGCTTCCTGGTCAGGGCTGCAATGCTGGTAGGATCCCAGGGCTTTTGTTTGTTTGTTTGTTTTCAATTGTTTGTTTTCTTTCCTCTTCTTGAGTTGGGAGCCCATTCTGGCCAGGCGGGGCTGCGCAGCTTGAAACCTACCCCCTCGGCTTATGCAGATGCACAGAGGGATCCCTGAGGGCATTTCTCTTCTTGTGGGTTTTTTTTTCCTTCCTGTTCTTTTGGGGGCTTTTCATGTTCTTTTTTTTTAATTTGTTTTGTTTTCTTTTCCCTCTTTTTCCCTTTTTGTCTTTCTTCATTACTCAGTTTCTTATCTCTCTATACCTTCCTTCTCTTTATGTTCCCTGAATACCTGGTGCTGAATACCTCTACTCCTTCTAGCCAGGCTGTACTGCAACACCTGAGAACAACTTTCCCAGACCATATAGCTGTACCTGTGGGATCCCTGGGAGCTTTGCTGTTCTCTTCCCTTTCTGATTTTTATTTATTTATTCTTTTCTTTTTTTTTCTCTTCTTCTCATTTTTGTTTTTCTCCATTTCATAGTCTCTCATCTTTCCACTCCAACAGCAAGCTACCCTAGCACTCTTTTTGGTTTGTTTGTATGTTTTTGGCTCCTGTTCCTCTCTCCTCTCTCCCATATCCATCTTAGCTCCACACATAAAAACCTCTCCCTACATCCTGCCTACCTGCACCGTGCGTTTCACATCACACCTCCAAGCAGCACAGGCACGGCCTACTGGAACCTGCCCTGCACTGATTACCAACTCACCCTGGTGGCTGTGGTAAGTGCCACAAACAACCCGTCCCAGTAACCCCTCTTCAGCTAGACCTGTCCTGCTGTACCATATCTGCGCAACTGACCCTACCAATTGGATAAAGAGGTGAAAAGTATTGTGCCCACAGATGAGCAAACAACAAAGAACACACAGCCTCCCTGCTCAGACATAGCTAAATAAAACAAAAAGGATGAAACAAATAAATCTACAATCAATAAATGAGAAAAATAACACTGACTGCCCCAAAGACAGCAGACAATATCAAAACATATACAAAAACAGGACAGGATGGTTCCAGTAGGCATCCAAAATAAAACACCAGATGACTTTCAGTTGAACAAAAGGCACTAGAACTACCTGATAGGGAATTCAAATCTCTAATACTCAGAATTCTCTAAGAGTTGAAGCAAAAAGTAGACAAAAATGAGGAAAAAATAGACAAATTCAAGGAAAATACAGACAAAAAATTGGAAGAATTCAGGAAAATAATGCAGGAACAAAATGCCAAAATAAATTCACAGCTAGAAATTATACAAAAACAATAATTAGAAATCCAAAAGATAAACAACAAGATTTCAGAAATGGACGGTGTCATAGAAGGGCTGAGGAACAGAATTGAAACGGTGGAAGACAGGATCAGTGGAATAGAAGACAAACATTTGGATACAGCTCTGTTTGAGGAAAACTCAGAAAAAAGAACAAAGAAAAATTAAGAGACCCTGAGACTTATGTGGGATACAATCAAAGGCAAAAATCTTCGAGTGATCAGAGTTCCAAAAGAGGGGGAGAAAACAAAAAACACAGAGAGGATAACTAAAGAACTGCTGACAGAAAACTTCACCAATATCATGAATGATGAAAAGCTGGTCATCCAAGAAGTTAAACGAACCTCATATAGGATAGACCCCAAAAGAAAATCACCAAGGCATATCATAATCACACTC
>NW_004444147.1:325670-352145 GCF_000243295.1 Trichechus manatus latirostris | reverse complement strand
TGAGAATAGCAGCACAATTGGAAGAGCATAGTTGATGTCACTGAACTGTGCATTTAGAAATTTTTGAAATGGTGTTTCTTTCGCTATATATATTTTCACCAAAAAAAAAGGTTGAGAAGGGAGAGGGTTGACATGTCGTGTGGTTGTTAGCCCAATGTCATAGAACAATATGTGTACTACTGTTTCATGAGAAACTACTTGTTCTGTAAACCTTCACCTGAAGTACAATAAAAAAATTAAAAAAATAAAAAGTGGTTATCTTAGCTTATATCAAAACATTTAAGAGTTGGAAGTTAATTATGTATACTAGAAAGAGTTTAAATGATGACTTTCTATATTTCCTTAAATGGAATCTTGTATTCATGTCTCGTGGAATATATACATAAAATAAAATGCAAGCGTATTATTAATTGGTCATTTTTTTACCAACACATTTTAATAAGTTAATTCATTTTGAGGAAAATATCAACTACAGGCTTAATATGTCTTGGGGTTGAAAATGTTACATTACATACTTTAAATTAATTTCATGAGTTATAGCAGTAACAAACTAAATATGAGTGCTTAATATCATTGCTGACATTTTCCCTACTGTGTCTTCTCTGCTGTGTTTGGCAGCCTCTGTCAGACCCTACTTTGACTGGTAGAGCATCCGTTTGCTCCTTGTCACGAGGTTTTCTTACTTTAATCAGTCTTCAAATTAAATAAATTTTATTGCACCTGGAAATAAATAAAGCATGTAGCAGTTTTGTCTTAAAATAGATCAAATGTAAGTTATGAACCAGAGGTATGTTTTAGAGCTTAACATCTTATGTTTTGATTGGTGAAATGAATCTGAATGTCTGAATTTGCATGAAATATGCATATATCTATGTGTGTGTGTATACCATAATTAAGCAAACAGTTTTCAAATTAACTTTAGCTCTGTCTGAATGATATTAATAGACCACTGCTATATCTTGTAGGGGTTTACTTGTACTTACATGAAACATTTTTCCATATTCATAGGGCTAGATTGGTACTGCATTTTGAAATTAAGGGATCAAAACAATTTATACTATGCATAGCTTTTCAGACTCTTTCTTAATGTCTTTTTTTTTTTTTTCTTCCTTGAAGTATTTTTAAATGAACTTCTAATAAAGATCCTACAAGAATATGAACTGGGTGAAGGGGAAATTAAAACTAAAATTAATTTTAAGACTAATAGCCATTAATCTCTTAAATGCTGCCACCAGTCGCTTTAATGTGTTGATTTTCTTCTGACCCACTTATTTCACATGTTTTAAAATGCTTACATCATAAAGTATTTTTAAGTGGTTGATAATGTAAACAATGATGTAAATATAAAGTGCAGCAGGGTAAAGTAATTATATTATATACCAATTAAATCATTGGTCAAAGAACAATGAAAATCACATTAGACCCTTTCCATCATCATTTATCGTCATTACACAGGATGCATGATAGGAGAAAATACAGGAGAAGGGTTGACTGATGTCATCTCCCTTACCACCCCCCATCAGAAAGGGTGGTGGATTTGTTATAAACAACTTGGACATTCTTCTTAGCATTTTAGCTGGAATGAGGTCAGGATAATTACAGAAACCTGGTCTTTGCACTCAGCAAATAGAATTGTTAATGACCTTGGCAAAACTGTGTCAGTGGAGTGGAAGAAATGTTACCAGACTGCATGCAGTCAAGGGGAGGTTTGGGAAATAAGGAAGGGAAAGAGAACAGAGAAAGGGAACATTTAGAAGAGGCCTTTGAAAGGATGGAAAGACATTTAAGTCTAGTTAGAAGGAGTCAAGAGAGAATTGCTTTTTGAGAAAAATTTTGAACGTATTTATACGTAGAAGGTAAAAAGCCATTGGTGACAATGACAAAGATATTTTAGGTAAAACAGAGAATCATTCGCTAGAGCAAAATCCCTGAATATGTAAACTGGAGTGGCAGTCAGAGCACTGGGAGATGAATTATCCTTGGGCATAAGGAGGGGGATGCTTCTCACCAGGTTAGAACAAGGATTTCTGAGTGATTGGTTTATATGTCTCTAAATCAGAAGACAAAATCAGCTGAGGAAGTGGAGAATCAAGATGGTAGTTCTTAGACAGATAAGAATTTCTTAAATATTATTTCCAATCTCTGAAAGATTATGTCATACCTGAACTATGCAACTAGGATTAAAACAGTAAGATCTCCAAATATTTTATGGTTTATGACCTCTTCACACTTCCAATGAGGACTTTTTATTTTCCTTTGACTCAGCCCAAAGGTTATAGAATCAGAATAGGAAAATGAATTATTTGCTGACATATGAAATTAAATCTCCCTGACATTTTTTCAAAAGTATTTTCCTAATACTTGTGTTATGACATTTTTTTTCTTGATGCCTTCCTTTTTTTTCTTTGAATTTAATTAAACATACTTTGAGATGAATGACTCTTTTCACTTTTTAAAAAATTATGTTTGCTCAGTAGAAAGCACTCCAATTTCCCCCATACCAATTATGTTTCTGTTGTTAGTAAGAGTGTCAGCATATGTGGTCTGTAAGGTTCTAAACACATTTGTTCACCTCTAATTTATTTTTGTTATTTTTCTTTCAGGTATTGTTTGAAGTGTTTAAACATGTATAGTCATATCACTTATTTGAAGAAACTTTAGTAAGAAGCAGCATTTTTAAAGCTAATTTAGTACCTGTTTTGTGAAATGAAGGAACGTATAGCTTAGACCAATTCCTTTGTATTTACTTCGGAGGAAACAAGAGAAGTCATAAGAAACTTTTTCTGAGGCAAATTTTATTTCATCTGCTTTGGTTACTCTCCAAAAACTTTCCATATTTGATAAGAAGGATTTCAGTATGGGAATATAAAATAAAGCATTCAAAATAAACTCCCACACATTAATATTAGAGCTTTTTTTAAAAAAAAAAATTGTGGTAAGTACGTATATAAGAAATCCTTTGCTATTTCAACATTTTTTTGCACGTACAATTCAGTGATATTATGTTTATATTGTGATTATTTTTTGACACCATGTAAATCCACATCCATCCGTGCTCTTTCCCATGGGACAAAGACGAGAGGATAGCACAAATGCTGTGTGTACACAATGATAAAACATCTCTTCATTCTATTTCACTCCATCAGAAATCCAGTGATCTAGATGGCTTAAATTCAACACACACAGTATTTGGGTTGTTTGAATTTTTAAATACAGTGAACTTAACCAGACAAATTATTTTGTCATATTGGAGACTTTCAGAATAAAATGTGGGAGTGATTATCAACTTGGAATTTATAATTATCATTCAAAATGATTATTGCATGTTTGAGCAATGTGCATTTTTTTAAAGTGAAAATAAAATAATTATGAAGATATAATCAAACTAAAAATTAAGACAGAAATGTTCAAAGATGAATACCAATATTAGCATATTCCTCAGTAAAGCTGAAAGAACAAAAGCGGCTTATAAATATGTAGTTTACTTTAAAGTTAGTATGTAGTTTAATTAAAGTTAAGTTAGGATCAATGGAAAGAACATCCTTGCAAAACAACAAAAATAAAATTGCTACCACAACTGACAACAGCATCAGCTCCAGCAACAATATAAGGTAAATGCCTGGTCAGCGGAAGCATTTATTAACAGGTTATGAATTGGACATTGGAATCAAGCAGACTTCAAATCCAGGTTGTTTTAACTATGTTAGGCATATTGCAATCTTTTTCAGCCTCTTCTGAAATAATGGGAAAAAATATACAACTTGAGCTTTATTTTGATTTTATTTTTGTATTGTTGTTGAGAATATACACAGCAGAACCACCACCAATCAACAGTTTCTACATGTACAATTCAGTGACATGGATTACATTCTTCGAGTTGTGCAACCATTCTCATCCTCCTCTTCTGAGTTGTTCCTCCTCCATTAACATAAACTCTCTGTCCCCTTAGTTTCCTATGTAATCTTCTGAGTTGCTGTTGTCAGTTTGATCCCATATAAACAGATCTTAAAAGAGTATAAGGCTTAAGGCAGACATTCTTTACTAGTTAAGCTGAATTATTGTTTGGTTTTAAGAAGACTTTAGGGGATATTTGGGGTTTAAGTTTTAAAGATTATCTCAAGGCAATAGTTTTAAGGATTCATCCAGCCTGCATGGATCCAGAAAGACTAGATTCCATGAGAATTTGAAATTCTGTTCTTCATTTTCCCCCTTTTGATCAAAGATTCTTCTATAGAATCTTTGATGAAAATGTTCACTAATAGTAGCCAGGCACCATTCACTTCTGGTCTCATGGCAAAGACAGCAGTTGTTCATGGAGGCAATTAGCCATATGTTCCATTTCCTCCTCCTATTCCTGACTCTTCTTCTTCCTCTGTTGCTCCCGGTGAATAGAGACCAATTGTTGTGCCTTAGATGGCCAAGTGCAAGCTTTTAAGATCCCAGGTGCTTTGTAACAAACCAAGAGTTAGAACAGACACACTAAACATGTTATTAGGCAGTTAACTGAGATGTCCCATGAAACCATGACACTAAACATACAAACCAAGGAATCAAATTCCTTGAGGTCTTTGGCTGTGCATAAGCAGCTTAGGCAGCTTCTCTTTCTCTCTCTCTCTCTTTTTTTTTTTGTCATTGTTGTAAATACATCTATCACACAACTTTAGGCAATTCAATTTTTTACAGGTGTACAACTTATTGACAGCAATTAATGTTAATTGGCTGTGCAACTCTACCCTTAATCAATGCAATTTTTCCATCACCGTAAACCAAAACTCACTACTCCATAAGCAATAATCCCACTTCTTCTCTCCCTCTTGTCCCTGGTAATCACTAATAAACTTCGGTCTCTATACATTTGCCTGTTCTTGTCTTTTTATATAAGTGAGGTCATACAATATTTGTCCTTTTGTGATTGACTTAGTTCACTCAGAGTAATGTCTTCAACTGGAACTTTTTTGAAAAGACTAAATGACAAATTGTTAAAGTATCTATTATAAAAACGTGTCTTGAATGTTTCAGGCACCCTAATATCTGGCTATGAGTCAGAATCGACTCAACGGCAACGGATTTAGGTTTTTCTCGGGGAATATCTGGCTATTTTTTTTCCTCCTTTTTACTGCTTTCTAAGTGTTTTTGAGTTGATGCTCCCATTAACCCTATCTACCAAGAAAGAAAAATCTTGTTTAAGGAAGTATTATCATCCTGCGAGCTTTCAGAGATGACAGGCCACACACCAAACCAGTAAGTAGGCCATCTGGGAGGCACAAGTCAAAAATCTACTTGAGTTTTAGCCTGTTACTATTAGTTGCCATTGAGTTGATTTCACTCATGTCAGAGTAGAACTATGTTCCATAGAGTTTTCAAGGTTGTGGAAGCAGATCGCCAGGCCTGTCAGCCAAGGTTTCGTGTGAATCCTAGGAATCTATTTATATGCATAACTTATTGATTAAAACACAATTTTAAAAATAGGTTTAGTTTTTCTCCATATTTTCACATGGATTCATAATCAGGACTCAGTTCAAATGTCAACTTTTCTAGTCTGCCCAATCTTTGGTTGTACCCTCCCACCCTGATACACTATGAGTCATAACTTCCGGATTCATTTTATTCATAGCAAGTGTCACTATCTGAATTTGTCTTATTCCTTTATTTATTATTTTAGTGTCTTCTTCCCATCTAGAATGAGATTCCTTGTCTTTTAAAAATCTACTATGTGGTGACTAATAATTAACTATTAAATTAACAGGTGACAAACAATTAACATGAGCTTCAGAGGCAGATGATCAACGCTAATATATTTTGTTCACTTATATACCAAGCACTATTTTAAGCACTTTATTAACTCATTAATTCCCCACAATTACACTCATGAGGTAGATAGTATTATCATCCACATTTTACAGAGAATTGAACAAATGTAAAGTAACTTGCCAATGCTCTGCAACTAGTGAGTGGTGGAGCCAAATTGGAATGCAGCTGGGTTTAGAGTCCAAGGGCTTAAGTGCTGTGCTATGCTGTGATGATTTTCTTTCTCCTGTTACAAGAGTGTTTTCTATGTTGTTATAAATATGTGCTTACAAGATGTTCTTAATCTAAAAATTGTTATGTACTTTAATGTATAAGTAATAACGTTTTCTCCCCAGAAATTTTCACTATTAAAACACTGAAAAAATTGTCTTTTAGTAGTGAAACTTTATCGGAATAGTATTTCATAAAATAAGTGTTACTTTACCAAATTTCTCAAAATTTAATAGATTCTAAAGTATTTGAGAATAGTTCCTGTTGTTATAGTGCAGAGATGGGATGATGTATATTTCAATATAACTTTTAGTATATTATTGGAAAAAGACAAGTTTTGATAATAGTTCTGGGTTTTAACTTTGACACTTCTCATTTACAAGCCTATTTAGACTTATGTTGTTGTTGTTGGGTGCCGTCAAGTCAATTCTGACTCACAGAGACCCCATGTGACAGAGTAGAACTGCTCCATTGGGTTTTCTTGGTTGTAATCCTTATGGAAGCAGATTGCCAGGTCTTTCGCTGACAGAGCCACTGGGTAGGTTCAAAACACCAATCTTAGCTTAGTAGCTAAGCATTTAATCTTTTAAAGTTTCTATGAGCCTCATTTTCCTTACCCTTAAATTGGGTATAATAAAGCTTGATTGTGAAGATCAAGTGAGAAGCAAGCAAAATGCCTAGCACAATTCCCGGTACATAACAACAGCCCAATAACAGTTAGCTGCTGTGACTTCTTTCAGATTCTGTATGTTAGGAAAGAGAAAATGGGCTTAAATATCTTCGATGTGAACATCTTGTCATTTGTTTTGGGGATTCTTTCAGTATATTCATTCAATCAATAAATATTGGGTTGTACCCTGAATCAGTCAGACAACTATGTAGCAGGAACTTGTGTCAATGACAAAACGGATATGGTCCTTGTCCTCAAGGAGATTACATTTTGGCAGAGAGGAAAGAGATTTAACAACTAATAACAAAATAAATTTTTCATTACAGATTGTGATGTAATTTGAAGGAAAAAATAGTCAAACTTGTAGAAAATGGGCTGGGGAAATAGTGTATCTCTTTTATGTGTAACATGGAGACTTGGTGACACACTGGTTAAGAGTTTGGCTGCTACCCAAAAGGTCAGCAGTTCAAATCCACCAGCTTCTCCTTGGAAACCCTATGGGGCAGTTCTACTCTGTCCTATAGGGTCGCTATGAGTCAGAGTCAACTGTCGGCAACAGGTTTTGTTTGGTTTGGTTTAATGTATAGCATAAGGTTAGTGATTTAATTTATTTAAAGAAGACTGGTGTGTCAGGGTGATAACGGCCCAGCAATGAGTAGCTGGACATGGAACTGGAGATCTAGGCTGAACCCAGATCAAACTCACCTAACATTATAGTCTGAATTAAAGTTGTGAACTCTATTTGAAAGGAAATGGAAAGTTAATAAAAAATTACAAGCAGAGAAGCACAATATTTCATTTATTTCCTTAAAATATGACTTTGTCTACTTTGTAGAGAAAGGATTGGAAGAGGCCAAGAGTAGGAGAAGAATGGTTAGGAGGATATTATGCTGCTCCATTTTAAGAGATTATTGTGGTTTGGGCTTTGTGGTAGCAGTAATTAGAGATAGAAACATGTCTGTCAGAAACATATTTTGGAAACAATATTTCTGGAGCTTGGAAACAGTTATATGTGGAGGCGTAGGGCATGGGAAAACGTCAAGAATGACTCCTACCTAGGCTTCTACATAAATAACTGGGTTGGTGGAAGAGCTATTTATTGTAAAAGGAAATATTAAAGGAAGAGCATAAATGATGAAAGGATTAAACAAAATTGAGCATGTTAATTTTATGATGTGTAAGAGTAATCCAGATGGGTGTCAGATACTGTTTTGTAAGTCTGGATGATAGAAAGAGTAGCCTAAGGTGGAAATAAAATTTTGAAAAGCATAAACTTATCTATAGGTCCAGACCCCAGGTAGTGTAAATGGTTAACATGCTCAGCTGCTAACCAAAAGGTTGGAAGTTTGAGTCCACCTAGAGATGCCTTGGAAGAAAGGTGTGATGATCCACTTCCAAAAAATCAGCCATTCAAAACGCTATGGAGCACAGTTCTACTCTGACCCACATAGGGTTGCCAGGCGTCAACTCAATAGCAACTGATAAGTAAGTATATACCTATAAACCAAAACCTGTTGCCATCAATACCGACCCTATAGGACAGAGTAGAACTGCCCCCATAGCATTTCCAAGGAGCAGCTGGTGGATTTGAATTGCTGATCTTTTGGTTAACAGCCAAGCTCTTAACCACTACACCACCAGGGCAATGCCTAAGGCTATGAGAGTGAAGAGACCATCAAGAACAGAATATAGACTGAAAAGTGAAATGGGAATAGATTTGGGCCTTGTCTTTGTTTAGTTTCTCCCAGAAACTGAGCCTGAGACAAAAATTTAAGTTCAAGTAGTTTATTTGTCACTGGCATGCAAATAGAGAAATGAGACATGGAAGAGAAGGCAGCCAATCCCATGATGGACTCTTGGAAATGAGTTAAAACACCCACATTAAGTTATCCTGTGGGAGGGACACAGGACATGGGGTATATTTACACCCCAATCCATTTTGTTATTGAGAACAGCTACTTCCATGAGTTGTTGATTACTTGGCACTCTCAGTGTGCTCCAGGTGGGCAAAGAGGCTTTCTTTGTTTTTAGGGAAACCGAATTAGCAACAACGATATAATATCTGATGAAAGCAAGAGCAGTTTTAGTTCATGGTGGAAGATGGATGTTTGGTTGAAATTAAGGTAGCCAGATAAAATACATGCAATATCTGGGACATAGTTATACAAAAAATTATTTGTTCTCTGAATATTGAATAATTTTGTTTCATTTGCAAAATCTTAAAATCTTAGTTGAAATAATTGAAACATGAAGTAATTAGCGACAAGTATGGAGCTGACATCATGTGTGGAAACTGAGACAGGGCAACTGCTAGAAGATAAGGAGTCAAGGGGGAAGGGATTCTGCTTTTTTTTTCTTTTAGATAGGAGGTGCTACAGCATATGAGTACTAATGCTGAGGGGAAATACAGAGAATGGAAAGCAGAATAGATTGAAGAAGGAAAAATAGGAATGTGTTTGACTCAGTGGATTAGGATGGATTGATTTTTGACTGGAGGCAATACGTTTGCATGTTAACAAGAAGAACGTAGGGAGAGGAGAGAATTCTTAAAGAAATGAAGGAAAATGTCAGAGATTTTGCTAATCAAGGAGTTAAATTTCCAGAAGACAAAATGAGAGTATTTTGGAGAGGAGGGAAAAAGGGTATGTGGGCAGTGGGCAGATGGCTGCTCATCAGAAGGGCTTACACTGTAGGAGGGAAATGATGTAAACAGGCATGGGAGACAGGATGGATTTAGATTGGAGGGAGAGTGTGGACTTGAGCTTGGTACAACGAATCTGCTTACTTTTAAATAAAAATATTTTAAAATAATTAGATTTAGCAGCTCTTTTATGATATTCTAAAATATGTACACACACACTTATAATATACTTAAGGATAGACCATTTAGTTATCATTAAGAAATTTTAGGTTTTTCAGAGGTTTGACATTCTTTTTCCACAAGTTTATCATATTTAAAACATTGGTGAAAGAAATAAATCTTTTTAAAAATCTTGAAAATACACTAACATCTTCCTAAAATTTTTAGGATATTGACTATTTTAGCAATGTTATTGCTATATACTTTCCTAATGCATATATAACCATGGTAGAATTAACTATGGATTTTGAAATACAGAGTGATAGTTAACAGAAGGTAAGTTAATTGATATAGTTGTTTAATGACCAGTTGAGCCAATTTCTTTGGACATAAAAGATAACTGATCCTACTTACTACCTTGAAACTGCAGAGGTATAACCATAGTTCTGTGCTTTGGGGTATGATTAATGAGCTCTGTCCTCAGTTGTATTAAGAACTGAATGAAAGTTTAACTACCAAAGAACACATACATCACTCCAAAAAGAAGCTGCACTGTGTATAATTCCCTTGGAGATGCCAGAGAATCTTAAGAAAAATAATCACAGAAAAGTCAATAGTTGGATAGCTTCTAGATAAGGTAGTCAACTAACTGTGTAATCAATCACTATAAATTGCAATCTAAAAATAAATTATAGATTTTGTACTTCTAGGCATAAAAATAATTTATTAACTAAAAAATGTGCTCTAATCGGGATACTCAAATTTAAATAAATGACAGTTCAATAAAAAGCCACAGAAATTATTTGAAACTTTTATTTGTAAAACCATTTATTTTTTAGAAAAGTTAAAACAACGAAAATTAGAAAATAGAGAAAAATATATAAACAGATAGTCTTCATTTTATATATCATCATGTTGAAATACACACTAAATACTAAGCTATTTGAACTTTTAGTTATACATCTTAAGCCAAATAGTATTAATAAAAAAATTTAAAAAATTAGTCTAGATAAATATCAACAAAATACATTTATCATAATATTCAGTCAGAATATTTTTTATCTCCAGTAAAAAGCTCTGTTTTGAATGACTGATGTTTCCTGATCCTGTCACCAATTACACCAGCAGTAAAACTAGCTCAACTGTAACTTTAGTGAATCAACTCTGAATCTAATATAACTCACAGATAATTATATCATTTTTTAAAACAAAATTTCTATTGTCTATACACATCATAAAGTTGGCAGTAATCTACAGTGTTATTGATACACCCTTTTGTGGTGCTTTTACTGGCAGGAGTCACCTAAATTTATCTTTCAATACTATTTTGTCTTTCAGTGCCTGTAATCCTCAAAAGCAAACAGAAATCAGAAAGAAAAAAGGTAATAAAAACACCATGTATACGAAAAATCAACCATTTAATTATATGAATTTAAACAAAAGTCTGAGTTACTGATTCATTGAACATACATGCCAAAAGACTACCCCAATTATTGATTCAACAGTGAAGGCTTGACTAAGTTCCCATTGATGATGACCATTTTACATTTGCAACAGAGGGGAAATTCACATGACTCATGATGATCCCATGTGTGTCAGGGAAGAACAGTGTTCCATAGGGTTTTCAACGGCTGATTTTTTGGAAGTAGATCACCAGGCCCTTCTTCTAAGGCATCTCTGGGTGGACTCAAACCCCCAACATTTTGATTAGCAGCAGAGCATTCTAATCTTTTGCTCCACCCTGGTACTCCCTGCTTACAACAAGAGTGCATGATTTATAAATTAAAATTGAGATTAGAATCCCCACTATGACTCATTGCTTTTCTATTTAATGGACAACCCATTAATGATTATTTCCTTCAAGTGAACATATGAATTTATTAATATTTTCATTTTAACTCCTATGGTAATGTCAACTTGGAAAATCCTGAGGTTAAAATAACAATACATTCAATAATTCTCTATATAGTCCCTATTTACTTACTCATTTTCTATAATTTAATGTGTAATGTATTTTTCCTCTATCTTTCATTGTCCTCTTTGTTCTTTATTCAATTTATAAAATAAATTGATAGTCTAATGACTTTACTTTAAAAAAAAACTCTTTATTTGAATGCTGATTAGATTTTGTATGAAGAATAAGCACATTGAAATGACCTTGTTTCATATAATGATGTTATTTACTATTGATCTAATATAAAACCTATTACAAGTCAAGTATGTATGAGAAAGGCAAATTGTTGACAATAAAGAGAATACAGAGAAATTAAATTAGCAAGAGAAGAAAGGCTTTGTTTTAATGATCTCAAAAAGATATTTGATTTAGCTGAGATCTGAGATTGGATACTTTTCCAGATTGGAGGAATCCCAATCTTGGCGCAGAGCTTTCAGTCTTACCATATGGGTTCCACAATATATTCCCACCCCTGAATGCACATAACATGTACACAAAGCAAAAAATACTGTTCCTTGTTGGCAGTTTGTGCTTACCATAGTGTTACCTTTGGCTCTGGTTGGTGCCTTCCACAGTGTCCATTCTGGTGGACATACCCTGGGAACTGTACTCACCTGAAATTCCCTCACCTAAAATGTAAATAATTTTTATGTAACTCACACACACACACATACACTCATTGGCATCTAGTCAATTCCGACTTATAGCAACCCTATAGGACAGAGTAGAACTGCCCCATAGGGTTTCCAAGGAGCGGCTGGTGAATTCAACCTGCTGAATTTTTGATTAGCATCCAAGCTCTTAACTACTACATCACCAGGGCTTCTTATATAACTCAGAAGCTGGTTAATCTCAAACTTCTAGATTCCCATTGAACAAATATTTATAACATGTATGTAGATTCTAGTGACACAAATGAATTTAAAACTTGCAGGCATGTGAAAAAAATTTCTACATGTAATATGCAGAATACAATTCTGTATATATACCTTTTAATGGGATGAAAGATGCCACCGAGGTCAAGCAATTCTGCCTAAGGACCTTGTTAGAGTAGGTACAAAGCACCCAGGGTGCTAAACAAATACCTGTACAATGAACTGGACCTAAAGGGAGGGAAGTCTTCTTGAGAAACCAGATGCTTTGTAACACTGAGATCACTTTATGAGTTAATCATCTGAACTGAGTAAAAGCTGATTGTTTAAAAGAACTAAGTATCATCCCACACAGCACAGCTTCTTCCATAAGTTGGTGCTTCACCAATACTAAAGTTGTCAATAGCCTTTAACTGCTCAAGTCTAGCCGGTTTCACTCGTTTACATTACAGCCTGGGAATCCCCTGGAAATTGAGTCTGACCCCTTACCATGGTTAAGTTAGCCATGACTGTCTACAGTCACTGGGACAGCATTAAGGATTTTGTTTTAAGATACCTTTCATTCTCCCAGACCATAGAGTTCTTTTTTTTTGTTTGTTTTTGTTTTTTATTTTGTTCTCATTTGTATGTTTTATTTGTAAGGAGTGTATCTGCCATTTCCCCATGTGTCTGTCAGTTTGTTGTACTGTAGGGGCTTGCCTGTTTCTTTGACGCAGGAAGCTATGCCACTGGTATTTCAAACACCAGCAGGGTCACCTATGGCAGACAGGTTTCAGCTGAGCTTCCAGACTAAGACAGACCAGGAAAAGGCACCTGGCATTCTATCTCTGAAAAAAATGGGCCCGTGAAAACTTTATGAATAGCAGTGGAACTTTGTCTGGTATAGTGCTGGAAGATGAGCCCCTCAGGTTGGAAGGCACTCAAAAGACGACTAGGGGAGGAGCTACATCCTCAAAGTAGAGTCAACTTTAACGACATTGATGGAGTAAAGCTTTCAGGACCATCATTTGCTGAGGTGGCACGACTCAAAATAAGAAGAAACAGCTGCAAACATATTAATAATCAGAACATAGGATACAGGAAGTATGAATCTAGGAAAATTGGAAGTTGTCAAAAATAAAATTGACCGCACAAAGATTAATAACCTAGTCGTTAGTGAGCTGAAATGGACTGGTATTAGCCATTTTGACTCCAACAAGTATATGGTCTACTATGCTGGGAATGACAAATTGAAGAGGAATGGAGTCACATTCATTGTCAAAAAGAACATTTGATAGTATTGTACAATCCTGAAGTACAACACTGTCAGTGATAGGATAATATCCATACACCTATAAGGAGGACAATATTGAAGGAGAAAATACTGTAGGTGCAGGACCAGGGCAGTGTTTCATTCTGTCACACATAGGGTTGCCATGAGCCGGAACCAACTCATTGGCACCTAACAACAACAAGAGTCAATTCATTTATTTTATAATCTCTATAAAATAAATGTCTTGGAAGAAATACAACCAGTATGCTCCTTAGAAGCAAAGATGGCGAGACTACCTCTCACATACTTTGGATCTACTATCAAGAGGGATCAGTCCCTGGAGAAGGACATTATGCTTGGTAAAGTAAAGGGTCATCGAAAAAGAGGAAGACCCTCAACAAGATGAATTGACACAGTGACTGCAACAATAAGCTCAACAATTATCGTGACGATGGCACAGGATTGGGCCGTGTTTCGTTCTGTTGTACATAGGATTGCTATGGGTCAGAATCAACCTGATGGCACCTAAACACAACAACATAATATGCCTTTAAATTAATAAATATTTAATAGTTCATATTGGCTATTACTTACAATTCTACCTGGAAAATATTTTCCCATTCTTTTATGCTCAATAACTTTAGCTTGTGTTTTTTCATGTGTAAGTCTTGTATACAGTATTTAGCTTTGTTTTTGTTGTTAGGTGCCATTAGGTAAACATGGTTCTGGTATTCTCTTCCTTCAGCCAGGATCCATCTGACATCAGCAATGATATTCCCGGTTCCACGCCCTCTTCTAAATCTGGCTTGAATTTCTGGAAGTTCCCTGTCGATGTACTGCTCCAATAGTTTCTGAATTATCTTCAGCAAAATTTTACTTGCATGTTATATTAATAATATTGTTCAATAATTTCCACATTCAGTTGGATCACCTTTCTTTGGAATAGGCATAAATATGGATCTTTTCTAGTTGGTTGGCCAGGTAGCTGTCTTCCAAATTTCTTGGCATAGACAAGTGAGCACTTGTAGCACTGCATCTGCTTACTGAAACATTTCAATTGATATTCTGTCAATTCCTGAAACCTTGTTTTTCCCCAATGCCTTCAGTGCAGCTTGGACCTCTTCCTTCAGTACTATCAGTTCCTGATCATATGCTACCTCCTGAAATGGTTAAATGTCGACCAATTCTTTTTGGTATAGTGACTCTGTGTGTTCCTTCCATCTTCGTTTGATGCTTCCTGTGTCATTCAGTATTTTGCCCATAGAATCTTTCACTATTTCAACTCCAGGCTTGAATTTTTCCTTCAGTTCTTTCAGTTTGAGAAATGCTGAGCATATTCTTCCCTTTTGGTTTTCTACATCCAGGTCTTTGCACATGTCATTATAATATTTTCCTTTGTCTTCTCCGGCTGCCCTTTGAAATCATCTGTTCAGCTCTTTTACTTCATCATTTCTTCCATATGTTTTAGCTACTCAGTGTTCAAGAGCAAGTTTCAGAGTCTTTTCTTTCTTTTCTGTCTTCTTAATGACCTCTTGCTTTCTTCATGTATGATGTCCTTAATGTCATTCCACTACTTGTCAGGTCTTCGGACAATAGTGTTCAACCCGTCAAATCTATTCTTGAGATGGTCTCTAAATTTAGGTGGGATATACTCAAGGTCGTACTTTGGCTCTTGTGGATTGCTCTAATTTTCTTCAGTTTCAACTTGAACTTGCATATGAGCAATTGATGATCTGTTCTGCAGTTGGCCCCTGGCCTTGCTCTGGCTGATGATTTTGAGCTTTTCCATCGTCTCTTTCCACAGATGTAGTCACTTTGATTCCTGTGTATTCCATCTGGTGAGGTCCACGTGTATAGTTGCCATTTATGTTTATATATCTATATTTATGATTTCCATTTCATTTTTGACAGTTTCCAAATTTCCTACGTTCATACTTCGTACATTCCATGTTCTGATTATTAATGGATGTTTGCAGCTGTTTCTTCTCATTTTGAGTCGTGCCACATCAGCAAATGAAAGTTGTGAAAGCTTGACTCCACCCACATCATTAAGGTCAACTCTGCTTTGAGGAGGCAGCTCTTCCCCAGGTGTCTTTAGAGTTCCTTCCAATCTGAGGAGCTCAACTTCTGGCACTATATCAAACTTCCCCTACTATTATTCCTAAGATTTTCACTGGCTGATTCTTTTCAGAAGTAGACCGCCAGGTCCTTCTTCCTAGTCTGTCTTAGTCTGGAATCTCAGCAGAAATCTGTCCACTATGGGTTACCCTGCTGGTATTTGAATACCGGTAGCATAGCTTCCAGCATCACAGCAACAGGCAAGCCCCCACAGTATGAGAAACTGACAGGCGCCTGGGGGAGTATGTAGCTAGGTGTTTTATCAGTTGGAAAATCTTTTTCTTAATAGATTAATTTAATCTATCTTCATTTATAGCTAACATTAATTTACATTTTCTATTTAGCATGTTTTTCTTTGTCCTCCTTTTCTATTTTCATATCTTCTGTTTGATTAATAGAATTTTCTTTACTCTTTTCCCCTTCTATTGGTTGAGAAATGCTAATCTTTTTGGGTTACCATTAATTTTTTAAGGTACATACTTAACAATGTTTGAGGTTAATCAATACCTTTATCCTCTCAAATGCTGTAAAGATCTTAGAATGCTTAAGTCTGAGCTTTCTAACTCCATCCTCCATATTATTTTGGCATAGTGTTTCAGATATTGCATATTTTTAATTCTCCCGAATTAGTATGTTTGTAATCAACATTTATTTGTATTTACTAACAGTTAATATTTGCTCCTGAATATTTGCTTTTTTATACCATTGCCTGTCACATATAAAGACTGAAATTACTTTTAGAATAGTGTTCCTGAAAAAAAGTATTAAAGGAACTATAAAAAGACAAAATCATATCAGTTGCCGTTGAGACGATTCCAATTCATGGCAATCCCATCTGTGCAGAGTAGAACTGTTCCATAGGGTTTTCAAGGCTGTGACCTTTCAAAAGCAGACTGCCAGGCCTTCTTTTGAGGTGCTTCCAAGTGGGTTTGAACTCCAAACTTTCTGTTAGTAGCTTAACCATTTGCATTACCCAGGGACTCCAAAGAAACTATAGCATTTGAAAAATAAATTATGATGAAAAACGAGTTACAAATAAGGATTATGAGCAAAGAAATTGGTTAAGGTAGGCACATAATTTAGATCTGATTCTATCAATGCACATTACATGAACATTGCAGATTGCATATTCTAATTGATTTGACTAGTTATGTCAACACGTTTATTCAGAAAAAATTAATTGTTTATAAAGCAGGATTAAATATAGACAGGGATCTCTACAATCGTCATTAATAAAATACCTGGATAGACAAAAAAGAATCAGTTTCAGCTCAATTTTATCTTTCTTTCTCCTCTCTTATCAGATCCCAGGCAATAGCCAGTTGTCCTTGGAGAAATTATCTAGAATAATGTCATTACAGAGTTTCTAGAACTTAATTACGGCGGGTTCATCTTTATTTCCTATCCCCTATAGCCAGAGACCTAGCGGCACAGTGGTTAAGAGCTCGGCTGCTAACCAAAAGGTTGGCAGTTTGAATCCACCAGCTGCTCCTTGGAAACCCTATACCGCAGTTCTACCTTGTCCTATAGGGTCGCTATGAGTTGGAATCAACTTGACGACAATGAGTAAAGGAACCCTGGTGGCCTAGTGGTTAAGTGCTGGGCTGCTAACCGAAAAGTCAGGGGTCTGAATCCACCACCTGCTTTGTGGGAGGAAGATGTGGCAGTCTACTTCCATAAAGACTATAGTGTGGGAAACCCTACGAGGCAGTGCTACACTTTCCTATAGGGTCGCTGAGTTGGAATCAACTTGATGGCAATGGATTTTATAGGATGTAAAGCATATATGTTTGGAGCAAACGTTCTGATGAAACTCTTTATTGAATTTTTTTTAACTAAGTTAAGGCTGGTGTACATTAGACTCTTATTATCATGTGTTCCATAATATGTGCTGTTTCTGAATATTAAGAAAAAAACTAGATCATTTATTGCAATTACTCTATTTCTTTAATATAACAGTCATTTGTCCATCATGAAACAAGGATTTTTTTTTCCTGATAGATAGATGTGAAAATCTTGGATTTTGACCCAATGTTTGAGATTACTTTTTCAGTTCCTGAATAGTCATTATGAATTGTAGAAGAAAAAGGTCATAGATCAATATATAAGAAAACACTAACATAGCATGATTAATTATCTTTAATATATACACTTAGATTTCAATTTATACAAAGTTGCAAATGAAGGTCTATAATAAATGCAGATCGTGAGGGAAATGCTGATTGAACTCAGTAAGTAGCTTTTGTGTTTTTAATCTTGTTTACCATGTCATGTTAAATATATTGGAGCCATAAAAATAATTAGACACAACATTATGTAAAAGAGACTTAATCAAATACCAAACATTTAACTTAATTAATTTTATAAGTTTATATATATATATATATAAATGTATGTCTAAGAGATTAAATACAATCAAATATATAAAATTTACTGATATTTTTGTTGAAAAATAATTCTCTGCCCATGAAATGTTTTATTGTTTGACTAAGAATGAACCTGAGAGAATAGATTCCTATTTGATGTGTTTCCTGTCCAACTGTCACTGGTGTAAATTTACGTAACCTTTGCAACTGGTACACACAAAGATGAACCCTACATATTTAAAGTATTTTTTGTAATTTTTCCAAATCTTACTCCCCTGTACTTACTTCATTACGCCCAAACTCATCTTTTAGTTATTGCAGTTATTCTTATCAGAGTATGCTTCCTGCAAATGTCCTTCCATGTATATGATTCCTATACACTCTGAAATTCTAAATCAAGCCTCACTGCCTCTGGGAAACTGCCCATCATTATTCACTGTCCTCTTCTACATCTGAATAATATCACTTGTCTATTTCACACAATTAAGCAAAAATTACAGACTGTGGTGCCTCAACAGTGACACACATAGTTACTTAATAAAGTCTTGATTGATAATTTACTACTCTTTGGCAAGAAATTGAGTATATTTTCAATAGAGTGACTATAATGATGAATCAAGGAACCTAAGGCAAGCAAGGAGCTCTGGTGGCACAGTGGTTAAGAGCTATGGCTGCTAATCATAAAGGCCCACAGTTCTAATCCACTAGCCACTCTGGAAACCCTATGGGGCAGTTTTACTCTGTCCTATAAGGCCGCTGTGAGTCAGAACTGACTCTACAACAACTGGATTTTGGTTAAGGCAAACAAGGAAGGAACTCTAATTAGAGAGAAATAATTGATAATAAAAATTATTGGAGTCCGTTGATTTGAGTTCCACATGAGGTAGACAGATTATCAAAGAGGAACATTGAGCAAATGAGCAAGAAGAATGGAAGCTAATGGTCACAATTTTTGGTTGGCACAAGTTTTGGTGATACTAGTACGCAAGATACGACTGTAGAGATGAGAGACTGAGATTTAGTGGCAACGACATTAAAGAAGTTTGAGGCCAGAGTGTAAGACAGGTCACCCATGTAAACACTGCACTTGTCAAGTACTCTACTTGATGATCAAGAGGATAATATCTGTTCTTTTCCTGTCTAGATTCCACTTTTCTCTGGTTTTACTAAGCCTCTGTTTTACTCTTTCTGCAGGTCACCTATGTTAGGATTTGATTACTTTCTTTGTTTAAATTCAAACTCTATCAATGTGAATGTGTGATTGTTTTTCCCCCTTTGAGAACAAGCCTTCTTCGTTGGCTATCTGCAGAGCTTTTTCTCCTTTCTTTATTTTGTAGAACCTAGCCTTCTTGTATTAAAGCCATGATGGATTTGTTTCCTTGATCTTGCGAATGACCTTTCAGCCTGATAAGCTTTCCCTTCTTGTCTTTGTTGTGCTATATTAATTCTGAAACGTACATTCCACTCTCTGGCAGGAAGAGTTGCTTCCTGATTTGGTTAAATTTGAAAAACGCACATCCTCCATTGCATTATATCATGGCATATTCGATGTTCCCCTTTGAATATTCCTTTTGAGGTAGTAGTTCAGAGATTTTGCCATTTAATTATGTCACCCTTTCTACAATGAGGATTACACTTGCTCTAGTAAATAGTTTCACTGTTTCCTGCAAGCAAAGCCAAAAATTGCACTGAATTATTTTGGTACAACAAGATGTCATCAAGTTACTGAAATTCTTTATTATTTTTGGTTATTGCTGCTTTGTGTAATATTGATGCTTTTTATGGTTTCAATTTGGGACAGCTATCATCAAACATTATGTTTGATAAAACTAAGTCAAAAGATAAGAAACCAAATTAAGAAATCTTCTGAATTAAAAATAAAATGATAGTTATATTCCTGGTAAAGAAATTAAACATAATGAAAACACTACTCACAAAATTATCCTTTTGAGAAACAAATTTGATTAGGTTACTTCACTGATTAGAAGAATAAAAACTACAATGATTCCTTATTGCCTAGAGGAGTTGTCTATTATTTTTTTTGGTCATATGCCCATGTTAGTAAAACAATGTTGAGGAAGCACTACGTATATATTAGTATTTATAATTAAATTACAGGCATATATTATTCTACAATTATAGTATATACAATAATATACATGTATATCATTAATTTATAAAGGATGAAAAAATAAATATAAATGAAAGTCTATTTTTGTTCATATTCTAGGGGTTCATCTTGTATAATTTCTAGCATTTATCTGGTCCCCTTTGGCAATCATGGGCCTAGAGTGGTGGTCAGCAAACTACAGCGTCCAGTCAAATCCAGCCTTTCATCTGTTTTTGTAAATAAGGTTTTATTTAAACACAGCCATGCTCATTTGTTTATGAACTGTGTATATCTGCTTTCACACTGCAACAGTGAGTAGCTGTGACAGAGACCATATGGCCTGCAAAACTCAGGCTCATCCTATACATACAAGTTCTGTCTTCTATTATGTCAGCTTTATCAATCAATCTTCAAATACCTGTAATTTTAGCCTTAGAGTACTCCACATTGCTTTCAATGTACGCCCTGTGTTTTCACACAACTATAACTTTGAGCATGTTTTTTCCCTTTCCCTAGAATGCTTATGATGGAGGTCTTTTGTTTAGTTCTACATTGCATTCCTTATCTTGGAAAACTGCCTCTTCCCTTTGATGTTTGTGGGGCTATTAATTGGGGAGCAACAACTTCTGTGTGTTTAGTTGGATATAAGATATAAGCTAGGCAAATGTAACTCTCTCTCAGGGATCTGAATCTCAAATGAAAACTCAGGGAGAAAATGCAGTTGGAGTAGTTATTCAACGACGGTCTTCTAATGGAATGGTTCCTAAATTCCCACTATTGAGATCTCTAGACATGTCTTCATTCACATATTTCATGGGTTCTGCTTCTTTATACCTTTGTAAAATATGCAATATCCTTCCAATATATTTATCTTTTGCTTAAGCTAACCACACTATAACATTATTTGTAAACGTGACCAAGTCTGTTAGGATCTGATATGCCCATTATAAATTATACAAATTATTTCAAAAACATTATTAAAAATTTATAATAATAAAATTAGGCATTTAGCATGTATAGCTTGTCATATAATTAAATTGTTTCTACAAATTTAAGATGAATATAAGGTATAGAAAACTGCAAACAATTTAATATTCTGTGACTACTTGATTTCACTATATTTTGGAAAAGGGTTTTGGGGTGGCAAACAATAGAGTAGTTGTGAAACCTACTTATATAAGATATTGGAATGAAGGACCCACTGCTGCTGCATAATCAGAAAAATCTTGTACAGGTTATAGAAAGACAATCTAGAAAATGAAGTCATCTGTAATCTTTAAAAAACTCTATGCTTAAATCAAATGGCGTAAATCAGGTGTCAACCAACTTTTTCTGTGAAGGGTAGGGGCAGATAGCAGATATTTTCAGCTTTGCTGACCATACAGTTTCTGTAGCAACTACTCTACTCTGCCATTGTAGTGTGAAAACAGCCTGAGGCAATACATAAACAAATGAGCATGGTGTGTTTCAATAAAACTTTATTTACAAAATCAAGTAGTTGGTTGTAGTTAGCTGAACCCTTGTACAGAATGAACTTCATGTTCACCTATAGCGTTCTATATCTGAGGTGTCAATTGTCATGTGTGGTTTTGATATGATTCTAGCTTATTTTTTATTAATTGACTAAACAAATACTTTTGAGCCCCTATACTGCATTCAACAGTCCATGGGTGGCACCACTCAACCGCACCCCAGAAGAAAGCCCTGGTAACCTGCTTCTGTAAAGATAACAGCTAAGAAAACCCTATAGAGCAGTTCTACTCTATATTACCTTGGTCATCATGAACCAGAATCTACTCAACAGCAATAGGCTTGGTGTTTGGGTTTACTCTGCATTGGACAATAGACTGAAACTCAGAGCTTGCTTTAAACCATTTTAGAGGCAAACACCTATATCCTGAAGCATTACCCAGTTTAAGGTGGTTCCTCAACAGAGGCACAGGAATAGCGTCTCTGAGGTCCCGAATTTACATAACAGATGACCTAATAGAAATAGAAATCTGATTTCTCTTCTGGAAGCATAGGTGTATGTGCCCTGGAATCTATATTCATGTGCACTCTAACAACTAAAGCCCATGGCCATCTAGTGCTTTACTCTATCAGATTTTGACTTCGTTCTGTATTGTGGTTTGTTTGTGTGCTTATCAACATTAATGTTTTAATGGGAAAACAGAGTATACATATTTAAATTTAATACAATTTCTATGTGGATTCCTCTTTAAATACACTGTTGTTTACTTTGTCAAGTTTTCAAACTTGATAGTCCTTATTGACCCAAGGGCTATAAGAAAGAACACTAGTTGTAAGTGAGCCTTAAAATTTCATTAAACCTTCATATTTTGCTGGTTTGCTTTGAGAATACTTCTTCCAACACAGTTGCTGTTATGCTTCAATTTTTCCATTAAAAGTATGAATGTAAACAGACTTAGAGAAAGCTATATGAAGGGTCAAGATGAGGAAAGAAGTAATTGCTTTCTGTTTCATTTAATATCCCTTCATCAGTAATAACTGTCAACAAAGAGGTTTCAGCCCTGATGTAGTCAAACACAAAACCTCTAGTTTAGACATGGAAATAAATTTTTCTCTTATTGAAAGATAATTTTGAAGCTGTGGTTTTGTTTGTGCTTTAACTTTCAGATTGAATATACTTGATGCTCTCATTGTCATCATTATCTTCCCTACCAAAAAAAAAAAAACCCTCCAATCCCTATTTATTCCTGTGTTGTTCATTGTTGATTTGCTGTCCTTCGGCAGTATTTCTGTATATAGATTTTAAATTATCAGTTCCTCATATAGACTTGATGAGCTTACAGCTTTAATTTTTTTTTAAGGATAATCCTTATTGGGGGCAGCTTGTAAGAGGAGTAGTCATTCACATGAGCTACTGGATTCAAGCCTGTCATCTAAGTGTATATCTGTCTTTTTCGCTGGGTATAGAGATCAGGGTCATTACTAACAGAAAGAATGATATGTCTTCACTTGTGAATAAGGCAGTTAATTGCCCTCCAGAATTTCCTGTCAGGTGTAAATAAGAACAGGATCAACTCAAGAAAAATACAAACTTCACAGTAATGGCTTGCCTTCATTTTCTAAATGACCTTGTTATACCATAGTTGTTTTCTTTTCATTATTTGCATTTTATATATATATTTGTAAATGTTGTTTGACATAAGTCAACATTAAAATAAAATGTGAAATGAAGCAAGATGGTAGAGTAAGCACTTGCATGCTCCCATTCGCCCACAACAAAACCAGGAAAAAAAAAAAAAAAAAACAAGCAGAAATTTGTGGAGTCAAGAATTTCATAACTCTATAAACCAGTCAAAAGTTTAGAGCATCTAAGCAAACACCAAGTCAAGAAAAAGGCAACATATAAACTGTAGGAAAACTTTGCTTCTCTACCTGTCCATAACCTACCCCCTCCCTGGTTTGGTACAGCCAACATGGAGTAGCTTCAGTGGCCAGTACTCCCAGGCAGGGAGCCTGCTGTAGAAGTGCTGGCAGCCAAGATACCCAGACAACTATCTCTATTTGAAGACAAAATAGTTATATAAATAAAGTCCCAAAGAATCCACAAGAAAGTACCTAGAGGTAATGAATGAATCTAGTAAAGGGTCAGGGAACAAGATCAAAACACAAAAATCAGTTATGTTTCTATACACCAGCAATAAATAATCTGGTAATGAAATCAAGAAAATAATTCCATTTACAACATAATCTAAAATAATAAAACACCTAGAAACAAATTTAATTGGGGAGGTGAAAGACTCATACACTAAAAACTGTAAAACATTGCTGAAAGAAATTAATGAAGATAAATGAAAAGACATTCATCAACTGGAAGACTTAATATTATTAAAATATGAATAGTATCCAAAGTGATCTACAGATTCAATGCAATCCCTATCAAAATTGCAACAGCTTTTTTGCAGAAATGGAAAAAACCAATCCTTGAATTTATATGGAATTTCAAAGGGCCCCAAACAGCCAAAAAATCTTGAAAAAGAACAAAGCAGAAGGACTTAAATAAACATTTCTCCAAATAAGAAATGTGAATCATCAACAAGCACATGAAAAGATGCTCAACATCATAGTCATTAAGGAAATGCAAATCAAAATCACAATAACATACAACTTCACTTCTACTAGGATGGTTATTATCAGAAAAAAGAATAGCAAGTGTTGGAGAAAATGTAGAGAAGTTGGAACCCTTATGCATTGCAGTTGGAAATGTAAAATGGTGTAGCTGTTATGGAAAACCATTTGGCGCTTTCTCAAAATATTGAGTATAGATTTACCATATGACCCAGAAATTTCAATCCTAGGTATATATATATATACATACCCATGAGACTTGAAAGCAGAGACTCAAACACATACTTGTATGCCAATGTTCATTGCAGCGATATACACAATAGCCAAAAGGTGGAAATAACCCAACTCTCCAGAAACATATGAATAGATAAACAACATATGGTGTATACATATATACATAAACACACACAATGGAATATTATTCAGCTTAAAAATAAATGACATTCTGATATGGAATAATCTTGAAAACATTATGCTAAAGAAAGTTAAAAAAAAAGGACAAATATTGTATGACCCCACTTACATGAAATATCTAGATAAGGCAAATGCAGAGAGATAAAAGTTTATTAGTGGTTACCAGGTAGTTGGGGGAGGAAGATATGGCAGTTATTGCTGAAGTGGTAATGAGTTTGTTTGGGGTAATGGAGAATTTTGAAAATAGATAGTGCTGATGGTAGCATAGCAGACTGAAAATAAATAATAACACTGAATTGTACACTTAAAAACAGTTAAAATGGCAAAATTTTTGGTATATATTTTACCACAAATTTATAAAAAATTAAATGGTTTAAAAATTTATGCATTTGAAACATCCTTTATTTCATGGATTTTCCCACAAATAAGCTCTTAAACAAAAATGCGCTATAAGCCAAAAGAGGAAAAATAAAGTCACTGCATTACACCTGAAAATAAATTACACAATTACACTTAATTGCTCTGAACAGTAAAGCAAATGCTAAATTCATTTAAAATCACACATGCAGCAGCATTCTAAGTAGTTTCTTACAGGGACATAAAATTTAGTTATTATTGATACCACATATTATCAGTAATTATAACTTGTTTAAGAAAAACCCCAAGAATGGCTGTAGACATGCTTACATAATACAGCAAATCGCCTTCTAATTGCATAGCTTACATTCAGGTTAATTGTGGTACAGAAATTGGCTTAACTACTCTACTGTGAAGTTGACACCTATAGTAAACACTGCATGGTTCAAGATTAGGTGTTACTTAATACTCATCATAGATTTTTAAAAGGCTCAGATGTAATTACTTGTGTCTGCAGTATATTAGGTTTCATTGTCATTGGGAAAAATTTTCTTTTTCTTTTCATTTTAATGTAATTATTAATGTTGCTTTAATCCAAAAACATTGTGCACTTGAGGATGAAAATTATAAATATTAAGAGAAATATGGGTTTCTAAAAAAGATAATAAAAACAATGAAATGCTAGAAATAAGTATCTGTGTTAAGAAGGTATATAGGAAGACTTATTACAATTGTTGGATCTAAAGGCTGGAACTGGTCTAGTATATGTTTATAACAGGAAGGCCACAGACAATTTTTCTGGGTCACAGTAAAAGATGACTTGACTAGGAATACTCCTTATGTTTGCATAGTAGAAATGAAATATTAGATTACAGGATTTTGTTTATTCTTGTTTCACATTGCTTTATCTTGGAAAATTTTAAAACTGGAAAGACAATTAGATTCACTTCACAGAAGAAAAAAACTGTGTCTCAGAGAAATTAAACAACATGTAAGTGTAAAGAGTAACCATTTTGTAGGGACAGCATCCTGACCTTACTTGCTGTGACTCTGACTCCAGGACTGTGGGTTTTATCATTACTTTAACAAAAGCTTACCAATTTTAGAACATAAAAGTTAGTTACTATTATTTATTGGAAACGTGCATGTGTGTGTGTGTATGATATAGCAAACAATTCCATGCATGGAAACGATGGAGAGAAGGAGACCAAGAAGTAGTCTTTATTTCAACAGTATTTTTCAGTATGTATACTGTTAGGTTTTTAACCATTTTTTTTGACAATGACATTTATATTAAAAGTAACTATTCAGGAACTCCGGCAAGATGGCGGTCTAGGCAGAAGCACCACGCTGTCCCTCCACAGCAAAGATCCGAAAAACTAAGCCAAACAGAGAATCAACAATCCTGAAACCCTAGAACATCAAATGAAGAGATAAAGAACACCAAAC